>NC_142522.1:33318451-33375951 GCF_964205215.1 Stylophora pistillata
CCCTGTGTGCCCTGTGTGCCCTGTGTGCCCTGTGTGCCCTGTGTGCCCTGTGTGCCCTGTGTGCCCTGTGTGCCCTGTGTGCCCTGTGTGCCCTGTGTGCCCTGTGTGCCCTGTGTGCCCTGTGTGCCCTGTGTGCCCTGTGTGCCCTGTGTGCCCTGTGTGCCCTGTGTGCCCTGTTTGCCCTGTGTGCCCTGTGTACCCAAAAACGGTTGGGCCACGCATAATTTCCCTCCTTTAGGAGTTTATTTCATAATTCCAGACGAGTATCCCAGTCCATTTTATACGGGATTTCCCCCCCGGGCTAATAAAATCATAATAAGTTATTCATAATTCATTTGTGAACGTAAAAAACGGGATTGTGTTCGGCCAGAGAGCTTCCATTGATTCCAACTGATGTTTGCTAGCATTCCTGTATACATGGTATACAGGGTACACTTGGGTATACATGAATATACTTGGGTATACATGAATGTATTAAAAACTGGATCATTGGATAATGCAGTTCAAGACTTTTTATTGCCTTAGCCATTATGGTATATCAGCCAATATACCATGATCTGCAAATATGGTAAGCGTACGCGTCAGCTTAAAATCAAAAGGGAGCTAAAAAATCCAGTTTCTTCTTACAAAATAATAATCTCTTGTGGGCGTTTTTAATAAAACAATTATTCCACTCGCGCTTGTTGGATATGAGATGACTATAGCCAACTCGGCGCTACGCGCCTCGTTGACCATCTATCATCTCATATCCAACAAGCGCTCGTGGAATAATTGTTAACTACAGGGTGTACACGGTACACAAGGTAGACAGAGTATCCTTGGATTTCACTCACGTGACCAATACCTTAGCAACGGTTACTATCCGCCATCTTGGTGTCCCTCGAGCGTAAACAAACCGTATCTAACGAAGAGTTCATGCGAGAAAGAAGGGATGGTTTTATGCATTATTGTTGGCTGTTCGAGCAAAAGTGGAAAGCATAGACTAAGGATTTTTTCGTATAATAATTTAATAATTTTATTATTTCTATAGCGCAAAATTCATTATATATATGATCTAATGCGCTATACCTAAGATCATCACAAATCAAGGGGAAGAACAGGAGATAATAGAAGTTGTTGTATTGTTCGAGGCTTGCGGCTGTTGTAGATCCTCGATTTTTTGGTCGAGCTTTTCTTTGAGCTTCTTAGCCGATGAGAAATCGATGTCTTTAGCCCTCGCATACGGCACTTCATTGAACTATGTCGGCAAAATCCATGAGCATTTTACCTGAGTGCAAGTAAGCTTGGGGTATCACGAAAACTCACACCCCGAGAACTCAGACTCCTCGAAAATTCAAGAGATAAACTCGACTCATGATCACTCCTGGTAATCCCTCGTGTATTTTGACCTTTTGGGTCTTCATCCAACTGAAGCAGCAAAAGCAAGGCCGCAAGTTGCACGTTTCGCAAAATCGTCCGATGGTTGAGTATTAAAACATTTTAGAGTGACACAAGACTTCATTTAGCTTAGATTTCCTCCATTTTCCCCGTTAATTTTGAACTTTTCATTCACAGTTAACGGGATCAAATGCGCTCGCTCCAACACCAAAGTATTAAAATGTGGCGTGATTTTGACGAGCCGAAAGGGACGTTTGTTTACCTTTTTGTACTTCGTCGCACAGATCCTTGTTGTCGCTCTGTTAAAATTCTTAAATATTTCGCGATAATAATGGATACAAACAGAGACTCGGCCCACCAGTCCCAAAACGAAGACAATTTTGCGACCCTTGGGCTAGAGTTCTTAAATGAGGCAGAAAGAGAAAAACAACGCGAAAGAAGACTCGGCATTAGCGCCGTCACGATTCGCTTCACTGAAGAATCACTCTTGATATTGTTGTCCGTCTTTCGCGTCGGATTTGTTGCATTATTCCACCGGTTATATTATAAAAAAATTGGTACACGCTTTATGCTATGCACTATCGAATTATGGAGCACTTCGGAAGCTTGGAGAACACTTCGAGGGACCTGAGTTTTCGGTATCTGAGTTTTCGTGACACCCAGCGACCTTGCCATGAATTCCAGTAGTTGCCTCTGACATAAATAAAACACTCGCGATATGTGAGCATGACTCAGCCAGTCCAGCTTTGCATCCCAAGCAATGGGCTGACAAAATAGTCCCATCGTTTTCGGAAATGACCCAAATGTTAACTAAAGGATCATTCATATGTTGTGAATGGCAAACTCGTGCTCTCACGGCATACTTGCCGGCGATTACTTTGCCTACAACTGAGGTTACAAATCCCGACACTAATTGATTAAACGCCTCTAGACTCTTGAACGCCTTGAACTGCTTCTTGGTGTAGAAGCTGGTCTCAAGAACGAGGTAACTCAGCAAGTCCGACGCTTCCACCGGAGGCAAGCATTTTGGACTGAACTTCTCGGCTGGTATGCTTGTAGGGTCAACCCCAATGACAGAGATCTTTTGCAAACATCTTTCCTTCCAACTCTCTAAGCTTTCGGCATACTCAGAGAGCACTGGGATACCTTAAGATGAATTCCAGATACTTTTATCGCTTTTTTCTTCCTGGATATTCATGTAGTTGGCGAAATAATACGGCGATAAGAGAGAGGGCTTCACTAGAGAAATCGACTAATTATTCATAACTTTGACACCCAAGGGACACCAACATGGCAGACACCAACTTCAGCAAAGCTTGTGACGTCACCTGAAACCCAACCATACGAGGTATACAAAGATATACATGATATACATGGGTAAAAAATGTATAATGGGTACACAGGGTACACAGGGTACACATGGGTACACAGGATACACAGGGTACACATGGGTACACATGGGTACACAGGATACACAGGGTACACATGGGAACACAGGGTACACAGGGTACACAGGGTACACAGGGTGCACAGGGTGCACAGGCTGCACAGGGTGCACAGGGTGCAGAGGGTGCAGAGGGTGCAGAGGGTGCACAGGGTGCAGAGGGTGCACAGGGTGCAGAGGGTGCAGAGGGTGCAGAGGGTGCAGAGGGTGCAGAGGGTGCAGAGGGTGCAGAGGGTGCGCAGGGTGCGCAGGGTGCGCAGGGTGCGCAGGGTGCGCAGGGTGCGCAGGGTGCGCAGGGTGCGCAGGGTGCGCAGGGTGCGCAGGGTGCGCAGGGTGCGCAGGGTGCGCAGGGTGCGCAGGGTGCGCAGGGTGCGCAGGGTGCGCAGGGTGCGCAGGGTGCGCAGGGTGCGCAGGGTGCGCAGGGTGCGCAGGGTGCGCAGGGTGCACAGGGTACACATGGGTACACAGGGTCCACAGGGTACACAGGGAGAATGGGTAACAGGGAGTCTATACGGAGACTGGGTAAGAGGGAGTCTATATGGAGACTGCCATGAATTACTTGCCCGGATTTCCCGCCACCAAAATGCATGATACCAAACAGGAGAGCTTCTCGAATTTCACAGGCATTTTTAGAATGGTTGTGGCAAACGAGTGGAGCGTTGGTACCTTATTTTGGAAATAAATTTTCACCAAGAAACGATTCAACTTGATCCATTAGTCACTTTGCCTGCACTTAGCTACTTCACGTGTCGTAGCCTCAAGGTGCTCGTTATAAAGCTGATTGTTATCCGATCTGTTCTTCACATTTGGATTTCAAATATGATAATGTTTGTGCGAACAGGCATACAGTGACTATCTTGGATTTATCCTTTCAAATGCTTTTAAAAAAACTTTAAAATGAGTTCAAATTTTTTAAAGGTTACTTATAGCTATAGTATACTTTTTGCATTGGATTTAGGCATAAAATTATCTCAGTGGAGAGCAGTAAGTCCAAGATGGCACAGTTTGATGGATTAAAAAATAATTATTAGGTAGTTATTATAGTTATGTATATATCCAAAGCGTTTATTTAAAGAAATATCTCCCAATTCTTGATAAAAGGCACTGGGAGCAATCATGGTCCATTGAAAAAATTTAATGTCTACCCCAAAGTCTGGGAGAAACATTACAGACTATAGATAGATATGTTAAGTAATACTTCTGCTAATTTTTCTGGGATAGCATTCATTACTTATTGGTATTTTGAATATTGATTAACATGTGGTAGCTCTATTCACTTGGTTCAAGGCCTTAGAGAAACTGATCACTATGCTTGAGACTTTGGACACTTGGATTGATGAAATCCCACCGACTGATCAGCCACAACGATTTGGAAACAAAGCCTTTAGAACATGGTGCGGTAGGCTAGATGAGGTAAGATACAATAAACTTGCACCGATTCTGTCAAAGAACCATCTAGGATCGAGAGAAGAGTTTTGACTTTCCCAGGGAAAGTTGGATCATGTTTACTGTAGGTAATCTCACCTGATATATCAGTCAATATATATGATCAAGAGTCGGTTGATACTTGACCGATATTTCTCAAACTCATTAATAATTCATCAAGGTACAAACCAATCACGATACGCCAATTTGGCCACATGTGTGCTTTTAGAAACCCAGATGAAACACTGGACAGAGGCTTTTCCACCATACTTTGATGAAATATCAAACCCTAGAGCTTGATAAAATGTCAAACCCCACTGATGCCAAAATCAGTCAGAATTTTTTCATTGTTCTGGGCTAATGATGTACGATTGAGAAGCAATTTCAAAAACTCGGGCTTCGTGTTTCATCGGGGTTTTCAAACACACGAAAACAATAAAAGCACTCAGCCTACGGCCTCATGCTTTCATCAGTTTTCTCGTGTTTGGAAACCCCGATGAAACACCCGCACTCGTTTTTGAAATATTACGTCAGTCGACATTCTGTTAACACTCAGTCAGCACTTGGTTCGCACTTGGTCGACACTGCCTCAGCACTCATTTGATAGTCCTTCCACGTTCAGTCAATAGTTGGTTGACACTCACTTGATAGTTGGCTGATACTCTGCCGAGACTCGGTCGATAGGTGTCAGCTGATAATCTTGGTTGATATATCAACTGTTTGTGGACAGAGTGTCAACTGGGTATCAACCGACTATCGACTGACATATTGGTCGAGTATCAACCAACTCTCAACCAATATATCGACCAGTATATTGGTCTAGAGTACCTACAGTAAACATGATACGAAAAGTTAAGACCCCACGTTACATTTCGGTTGCTGATGTATGCTTGGAGGATGGCAAAGGGGTTATGTGCAAAATGTAACGACGGCCAAAATTGATATGTGACACATCAATTTTACAGAAAGGCAAGCAAGATGTGTGAATTTCTGAACCAACATGAGATGTGATTTGCCTCCTGATATATACCTGACTAGTGAATTTTTCCTTTCATTTGATCAAAACCTCAAGATTTCCCTGAAACCTTGTGCACAAGATAAGAGATTTGAAGCCATCATTTTTATATACAAGCGACGGGTGAATTTTTCTAACTGTGGTGCATGAAAGGGGACCTAGGGCCCCTCCCCCCCTCTTGCCACCATCTGCTTGTGTATCATAAAATATTTAACAATTTACTAATCGGGTCACTGCATATCTGTTCCTGGAGATAGTTTATAAATTTTCATGTTGACTGAGATCCTGAGTACTTAGATGACTGATGCATTGATTGAGTGCCTGATTGATTGCATGATTGATTGCTTGTTAAAATGATTGATTGCATGATTGATTAATTGATATAATATTAACCAGCCGATTGGCTGATTGAATGATTGATGTTTGATCAATTAATAGATTAACTGATTTATTGATTGATTAGTTGATTGGCTGATTGGTTAATTGATAGATCAGTCAATCAATCGATTGATTGATTACTAGATTAATTGATTTATTGAATGAGTGAATGATTTTGAACAGAATGCTGATAGGATGATTCAAGGACTTCTTCCAGAGAAGTCTATAGGGGCCAGCATTGAGCTTACTGCTTATCTCAGAGGTTTGCTTCTGAAAATTTGGTTTGTCTGTCTTTGTTATTCTCTTTTTACCATCATTCTACACCAGCCTGTTAATTGAAGGAAGTTTTTTTCTCCAGATTTATCCATTCAAATTATGTATTCGTAAAGATTGTCTCAGTTGTGTAGAGGGCTTCAAGTTTACCAGTCTGTGACTGTGATGTGTTTTTTACACTCATTAACTCTTTGACCCCTCAGAGTGATCGGCATCTAATTTCTCCTTACAGTATAACCACTGGATCACATGTAAAGGTCATGAGAATAAAGTAAATGATCAATTAAAGAAGCTCTTGATTGTAAAGAAATACTCCTTTTTAAGAAAATGTACCAAGTGTGGAAAACAGCATGGAGAAAAAAAATGCATACTGATGTTAAGGGTTTGATAAGGCTAATTAATATGTATAAATTTATACTCTCTTACTATTAATCATGTGCAAAATTTCCCTCTGTTATTATTACAAAGGAAATAGATTTCACCTATGGCTTTAAATTGTATATAATTCAGATGAAAGAGCTAAAACGAGAGGTGAATCTTGCTGATATTCTGCATTGCTTCATAGATGGTTTTGGAAATAAAACAAGAATAGACTATGGAACAGGTGTGTGTATGTACTATAATTAGTTGGTGTGGGTTTGTCTGATGTAATCAAGGAATTTGGAAGCTTAACGATTGATATTGGTATCTTCCTACAGGTCATGAGGCTTGTTTTATTGCATTTCTATGCTGTCTGTTCAAACTCAGAGTGCTGGACCAAAATGACTGTGTTTCAATAGTGTTCAAGGTGTTTCAAAGGTAATTTGATACTTTTTCAAGTGATGAATGGACATACTGTACATGACTTGTACAGTATTTGGCAGGTGGGCAGATTCTTTAAAAATGATAGTCTGGTTAAAAGTTGTGGTTTTTCATTGTTGTAAATACATGTACACTATTAGTATTACCTCTAAGATTTGTCTTGTTGTAGTCACTTCTTATTTTGATTGTGAGGATTTGGTTGTGTACTGTTAGTATATTGGCAATAAGGTTGACTGGTCACTCATACCTTGTGAAGCTTTATGCTTAACTGTGATCGGCTGATACTCAGTAGCTGTGCTACATGTATGTACACTTTGATGATGTGTCAGTATCCATGGGTCAGGGACTTCTATTTCATTGTGTAGACAAGAAGGCAAGAGATAGAAAAAATTCAATATATTTTTAAAGGCTACTCTGCAAAGGAAAACGTTTGGAGGAAACATTGCTTAAATAAATGTAGCTCATTAGTAATCTTTTTCCACCTTCAAGGTATTTAAAACTGATGAGAAGGCTGCAGTCAACATACAGAATGGAGCCAGCAGGCAGCCAAGGTGTCAGGGGACTGGATGATTTCCAGTTTGTTCCATTTATTTGGGGAAGCTCTCAGTTTATTGGTTTGTATCATTGATACATGTATCTATTTTGAGTATCATTCTTTTGCTGTGCATGTTCAAATCATATTTCCCTTCAGATTTATGTATGATATATATATATCGCAAGTCATTAATGGAACTCTCAGGCCAACAAAGGTGCACCGCGCCAGGAGGATCAATAAAGATTCACAGTCCAAACCTCACAGCCAACACGAATGTAGAAAGTTTAAAAAATTGTGAGGATGGACAACTTCTGACGTAAAAAATATAAAAAATTTTAATAAAAAACGTTTCGGTCAGAGACCTTCTTCAGTTATTTACAACTTTTGAAGTAAAAAAAGAGCATTAAATAGGATCGAAGTGCTAATGATTACGTAATTACAGATAACGACTAATGAACTGGTACTAATAAACAAAAAATCTCAACAAAGAAAGCAATGGACAAAATACAAGAAACAAACCCTAAAAACTAAGAGATAAGAATACTAAATATGTTAATATGAGTGGCGTAATCAATTACAAAGAAGCTATCCGGCGAGCATTAAAAAAGGGAAGGCCCACTTTTTACTACAACTGTAAACCGTAAGAAAATCCCAAAACAAGGCCTTTGGAGCCCGAAAGGGCAAATTAGCAACAAAATCCCTGGAGGGGCCCTTAAATGATACTAATCATAATAAGATCCCTTGGCAGGGCCTCTTGAGTCCAATCCACACCTAAAGGGCCAACAAAATCCAAGAAAAGGGACTTTAAACGAGCAATTAGTAGCGCCTAATATAAGATAGAAAATTAATTATAGCAAATTCTATTTTTCGAATGAAATTCCTCTCTTTTATTCAAACCATGGGGTGCCAAAGAAAACAACCGAGCACTCCAATAAGCCTCTTTTGTGATTGCAAAGCCTATCGATCTCTGCAGAGCCACTAGGGGCTTGTACCTGATCAATGCATTGGAACGAAAAATCGTCCAGGGTGTGTGGGGTTTTGTTGAAGTGTATCGCTACACTATCGATCTCTGCAGAGCCACTAGGGGCCTGTACCTGATCA
Organism: Stylophora pistillata; assembly: GCF_964205215.1. Classification (NCBI taxonomy): domain Eukaryota; kingdom Metazoa; phylum Cnidaria; class Anthozoa; order Scleractinia; family Pocilloporidae; genus Stylophora; species Stylophora pistillata. Next base: position 33,326,801 of record NC_142522.1, read on the forward strand.
ATGCATTGGAACGAAAAATCGTCCAGCGTGTGTGGGGTTTTGTTTTGAAGTGTAGCAATACACTTCAACGAAACTCTACACACCCTGGATGATTTTTTGTTCCAATGCATTGATCAGGTACATGCCCCTAGTGGCTCTGCAGAGATCGATAGGCTTTTAATCACAAAAGAGGCTTATTGGAGTGCTCAGTTGTTCACAAGGATGGACAACTTCAAGCGAAGGAAGACATACACTCAATAAAAAATCTAAAAAGTTTAATAAAAAACGTTTCAGTCCAAGACCTAAACCTATAACAGCTCTCTTGTAATTGGCTTATCATATTAGTAACCATGGTGATACCAATATCCTCACACGTGAAAGATAAAAATAGTATCTTCACTGCGCGCGATGAAGATATGATTTAGTTCTTATTAACTGAGTGGGAGGTCTTTATGGGAGAACCTTGACCGAGGTAGCCAGAACAGACCAAACACATTGAGGTCTGTACCAGTAACTGATGTCAAGATTCTCCCATACAGACTGACCTAGCTCGGTTAATATTCTTTGTACCTTTTTTTTCTAGACAGGTCTAGATGCCGGTCTAGATGGGAAAATCTAGACCACTTTCAATATTGATTTCAGCCAATCAAATTCATGAATTTGGTAGTTCCCAGTCCTTGTGAGACACAGCCATATAATAAATGCACTTATTACTTTTAAGTGGCAGGTGCATGTACAAATGATATGCAGTTCCCCTTTTTTTCAACCTCCTCCCAAAAGACCTTGGGAAATGAGACACACTGCGCAGCTGATATTTCTTACAAGAGTTCAATTTTTTTTCTTTTTCTCCTTTTTGGGAATCTTGCAGACCATCCCAGTTTAGAACCAAAGGACTTTGTTAAATCCTCCATTGTGGAAAGCCATCACCTTGATTACAAGTCATGTTCTTGGGCTGCATCAAGTTTATAAATGAGGTGAGAAGACTCTATAAATCATTTCTGTTTTCACTTTGATAGTCAGCCTTGTTTGTGTAGCAACCCACGACAAATTTGTTTCTGCATTTTCTCTGCATTCTTTTACTGTGAAGTTTAAATTTGAAAAAATGGGGTAATAGAACTATGTAGGGCCTGAAATGAAGCCAATGAAATCTGGCAAAATAAAGCAAACAGGTAAAAAATGCTAGTTTATTTTAACTAGATATTGAACCAAAGACAAGCTTGTACATGCATGTATTTCATGCTTTATCTTCTAAATCAATACAGCTGTTACAGTATTTCTTTTTCTTGTTTCTCGTTTTCTCTATACATTTCCCTCAGTCAATGATACCACCTAGGAACAGGCTAAATTGATCTGGCCAAATTTAGTTCAGCTTGCTTTTCTGCCTAACATGTAAAATCTAAGGTAGCTCCAAGAGCAGGTGTACCTTTCACTCAGGGAGTGGTGTAAAATTATACATTTATTTTACTTTTCATTTTTATATGTCTGTGTTTTATTATTAATGTAGTATTTAATCTACAAAATTTTCGGTCTGAAATATTCAGTGGTAAAGCACCATGAGCACATGGCAGTGTTGCAATAGAAATCCCTATTATTATTATTATTATTATTATTTTTTTTTTAATTATTAAATAATAATTTAATTCACTATAATCATTAAAAGTATTTACAAAAATTATGATGAAATGCTTAAAAATCGAAAACAAATGCGTCAAAGTGTCCAGTAAAAATTCCAGAAAAGCTCATGGATACACACTTCTTATAATAATCATAATGATGATCATAATTAAGGTATAAATATTACAAAACAAGTTTAAAAAGTCTCTAACTGAGTGAGAAGTTTTGAATCTCTTCGGTATTAACTTAATAATAATAGATTTTTCCTTAAAAATATCTCACAAAAAGCAGTTCTCTTAAAAAAAATTAAAGTTCAGTAAACTAAGCTACACACTAAAAATCGACTACTTATTATTATTATTATTATTATTTATTTTCTTATTTTTTTTTTGTTTCCTTTTGAAACAAACTAGATGAAAAGTGGACCTTTTGCAGAACACTCAAACGTTTTATGGGGTATCAGTTCTGTTAAAATATGCCACGTCCACACTATAGTAGATTTCCTTTTGTAGTTTCAAATATCGCTCACGCTTTATATGATTAATGAACTGAATGTAAAACGTCCAATTTGCCAATTTTAACGTTTTGACTTCTTTTTTTTTACAGGTTTATTTTGCAACTATTTTTCGTCTTGCGCTATCTCTATTTATCTACTTTGGTTTAAGATCGGGAGCCGAAAGGTCACGTTTTAAAGAAAAATTATGAATATGAATATTTTATGATAACAAATGATTAGCGGTCAACATCATGTTCTCGGTGAACCAGCCACAAGAGGATACAGAGAAGAATTGATAGTAACTCATTTCAAAAGCGAACCTCTCCGTGTGACCTTTGGATATCCTTGTACCCGCTTGATGTTGTTATTGTAAAGTATAATGTCATTGTTTTATGTGAATGTTAGGGACCTGCCTCACATACAGCTGCAAGACGTGACAAGATCACATCTGATTTCGTACGACACCGAACGTGATCTTCTACCCGTTATCTTGGCGCAGTGCAATTATTCTTTAGAAGTGGGTCGGGGAACATTGGTTCAGTACAACTGGGAAGCCCTTGAAAGACAGCTGATTGACAGGTTCATTAGGGGAAGACCACTTATTGATTTTAAGGTACGAAGTAGATTCAGATAAACGTATTTGTGTCTAACGTTTGTAAACTATTTCTTGCAATTTCTGTCCAAAGTTTTTACAAAAGTTATTTGTTCAATGATAAAGGAAATTAAGTTTTTGAGCATCATATCGTGTTTACTTCCTAGGATGAGAGGTTTGCATTCAGCAAAGACGCCCAGTTGGACTCCGTTTTCACTTCCGTGAAAAACAAGGTTCGGCCACAGGTAAAAGATTTTTGTTTCATATTTTCTCGATCTCTATTTAAAATGTGACCCACCATGCAGCTACTCCAGAGTTGTAATCGATCAGCGCGAGAAAATGGGAGTAAGAGAAGTCATTATGATATGATGATGGTGCTTATAATAGTCATGGTAATACCAATAATGATGATGATATCAGTAAGAGAGACGAAACTAATTAAAACATTCCATGGAGTCGGAATTGGAAATTGCTTGTTCGTGTTGTATACACAAGTGGCACATTTCTTTTTTTCTCGGTAACACCGTGGCGATTCCGTCAAGGAAGTAGCCAGGCAGGTATTCAGCTCTTATTTACAGGTTTGATATTGAATATGTATCATTTGTACAATCACCGAGTAACAGCCTCATGAGTGTACATGTAGTTAGGAAATTTTTATTTCTATATATATTTTTTTTAATCGTGAAATTAAGCATATATTGTCATGGATTCAAAAAACAATTGTTTGTCTTGTTAGGTTCCTTTGAGTTCAGCAGTAAGCAGTCAAATTCTAGGCGAGTTTCGCTCATCACTGACAGACGTATGTGACGTGCTGTCGTCTCTCGACATTGCAATCGGTTTCCTGTCCTCGACCGGTGGATCACCTGAAAAGCTGCTTAATGACTATCTACAACATGTACTACGCATGCCTCAACAAAATAGTCTTCGCAGTCTCAAGGTAGACATTTATTTTAACCGTGCGAATGCAAACGTACTGATGAGGGTTAGCTGTTTATGCACAGACCTTTGAGACCCTACGGTAATGTTTCAGATCTCGATTTTTATCCTTACAAAAAGTAAAATAAAAAGAAATATAAAACTTTAAAACAAGAAAATGGAGTGAGTGGACAGTTTGGAAATATACGGAAAATAGTGTGCCAATGTCTCATTTTGTGTCTGGAATAGAATATTGTCTTCCAACTTGAAGAGATCCTAGATATCGTAAATGTGTACGGAATCTGAAATAGACGAGTGCCTATGGCTATTTCTAACGGGTTTTACAGTCTGTTTAATTTTGAAGACAACCTCTAGCTCTATCAAAGGCAGGGCGATCACCTTTTCATGTTAACACATAACGCTGTAATTAATTGTACCCTAAGAACAGCTTGTTTTTGTGCTCTATTTCTGTTTAGGCGCAGCAGTGTTGTCAGTTGCGACACGTTCTCTCCCTTTGGCGACTGTTGAACTTGGAGAGAGCAAAGATTTTAATGAGGCGGGGGGAGGTAAGGAACTTTATCCTTGGTAATATCACATCAATATCATATTAATCATATAATCATATTTTACTTAATAAAGACGAAATTCGCCCTCCGCACTTTAGAACTAATGAATATTATGCTCACGAAATAGAGTAGTTGAGGCTATTTGTTTCCTACAGAGAATAAAGCATAAAAAATAGCCAAATATGTGGATAAACAAAACGTGCATGAGCGTACAACTTCAAGATTTCAAAGGCCAGGAGTCTGTTATATAACAAAGACTAGGCGTGGGACTAAAGCTGGGGTTGGTCTCCAATCTCGTTCCTCAGTAGAATTCATTTTGATACATTACTCAAGGAAGCGTTGCCCAGAGTGTTTTTCTCTCTCTTTCTCTTTCTGCCCGACGGCTATTGTGTTAACTAGTGCGACAATTAGAGATACATTTTCGGTTTATCACTCATGGAGAATAGCATAGAACTCCTGGTTACTTAATTTCTGAACCGTCTTCGTGCTTTACGCAGGATCCGTTCGAACAGATTTCAGACACTTACAAGCAGGTCATGCCACAGAGACAGATGATGAAGTTTAGCAATAGCATGAGGAAAATTGACTCGGATCGATTCGTGCCCGAGGTATTAGAATTAATCTTACTTAACCTCAGAGGAGAAGCGGTACCAGGTGAAGAAGACATGAGGTAAGATTTCTAGATCTCTGATTACAAGAATTGTTTTCTTAAATTCAATTTTTTTAGCCTTTCAACTAGTCGCGACATGCCTCCAACCTCCCTCCTTCTTTCGCTGTGTTGGTATTATCGCGCACCTTCACTAACTTAGCGCCTGGAATACAAAATGTATATTACCTCATAGCAGATGTTTTGGTTAGGCTGCCCTCAGATTTTTCTTCTCTGTGGACTGATATTAAATTCAAAATCGAGGGGGGTTGGAAAGTGATATGAGTAAAGTTTATACTTCTCATTTTTTCAATTGACGTATAACCAAAAAATGACGTGCAGTTTCGATGGGTCTTCGACGGGAATACGCTAGGATGGTCGCGAATTCAAGTGAATCTTGTCGGCTCTCATATACAACTCGCTACTAATCAACAATTTGTGTACTAAGTTTTTGTACCTCCTACTTTTAAACACTTTCCGAAATATAGAATTTTTGAGAATACTGCAATTTAGTCTCGAAAGTCGGTCGGTGTTGTTTTTTGTTCACCGGGTGTTTTTGTCATCTGTTAGAAAGCAGATTAATTCGATGTCGAGGTTAATTTGTGTAAACGACTGTAGATTGTATTTTCTTTTCTTTTTATTATTTCCGCGCTAGAATAACTAACTCGGGATGTTGGGGGAATTGAAAAGCGTGTGAAGGTCTTTTCTTGTTCTTCCAATATCCCGACTGGGTCATAAAGTGGGAAGGATTGAACTGTGGTCCATAGCTTAAATGAGGATGTTTATTTGTGATACATCTCAGCCGTAATCCCTTCCTTTAGCTTGCGAGACTTCATCGAATGGCATCTTGACAACAAGGGACATGAACCAGTTACCGGACTGGAAGAACTACCACCTGACGTGAAGCTGAAGCACGTGATCCACGCATGGCGAACTTCTGTTGAACTGTGGGACAGCTACCTGGACAAGAGGGATGCTGCTTTGGCGTAAAACTGCTGCTATTTGTTTTGTTTCACTTTTTTTTTCCTTTTTGTACTATTTACAACGGCCCAAGACTTTACGTCAGATTTTTCTCCTAATCTGAACTTTCCTCCAGTAGTATTTGAAGTTCCCTGTTTGGTTGTAGCATTAAGAGAACGATGAACGAAAACTTAGCGATAAAGACTGAAATAGCGTAAAGTATCTGAACAAGGGGATAGGTCATTTTATGAAACGATTATCATGTTATCTGTTTTCAATTGCTTCGATTACGTTTAGGCATTTACAATAATTTTGGCTTTAGACTTCTAAGATTTAAGTTTTCACTAGTACAAGTTGGCTCGCCTTAATTGACTCTTCAGCAACTCAATCTAATGAGGACTGTACGTCAATTTGAATTATTACTAGATTAGCAAAATATGAAGGTATTCTTTAAACTGCTATAGTTTAAGATTAGCTCAGAAACGCCAGTCCCCACTATACGCGAATAATGCCAAAAAAATATTAGTAGAACGTAAAATGCTCATGTTAGTAATGTTATAAATGTAAGTAATAAAGTTTTTGCTTGAAATTTGTCGCTTGTGGGCAAGTCATCCCTTCAACTGCTTTACATCGCAATTTTCTCGCAAGCTTAAGGTTGCCAACAAACCAGACATGAACTTTCAAAGTATGGCAAGACATAATATAGGGCCATATCAGAGGCCTCGCTAATATTCACCAGAAAACCGAAGTTAAAATTTGATATTTGATTCGACATTTCAAGTCTTCTCGCTTTGTTAATAATTTGTTTCTTTCCGACACCCGCCGCATGACCAAATCCAGACTGAAAGCAAGTTAAGATCATGTCGAGCGTCCTGAAAGCGTTCGTTAGCTTTCATCGTAAAAGTGGAAGCAAATTCTTTTGAGCGTTCCAAGGAACGAGTTTTTGTGAGAAAATAAAAAGAAAACACATTGTTCTAATTGGTGGTTTTCACAAACTTGTTATTGACTTCCTCGTCATCAACGGCTTGGTTGTAGAATCTAAACTTGGTTTGTTTGAGCTCAAGCTGTACTGGCTGGTATAATCACTAAAGTGAAACTAGAAATTGCACTCCAACAACCCAACAATACTTCGGTTTGGAGCTATCACTACTACGGTTCGAGGACGGAGGAAGCGATTGAGTTTCGGTGAGGACAATAGAACGATGAACACTTGACTTGTCATTCTGCCTGATCTTGGTCGCTCTTCGTAAAGAATCTTCTAATCATCCACTATTAAATTTATGCATCGTTGTCTGGCAGCAACTGTTCTCTGTGTTGGTCTCGTACCGTGAATGTCGCCACAATTAAAGTCAATCATTTCTAGTGGGACATCGAGGACGTTGAAGACATTTGACTATGAACTTAATCTTCTTTATACCCGAAAACGAAATTTTGAACAATGTTAAGGTTTTCTAAATTTTATTTATTTAATTCATTTTTTTACAATTAATTATTATAACATAGCTAGCAGAACCGCGCAATCAAATTCGGTATACGTACGCGTGCTCAAAATCCCGATAGTGCACGCTGATAGCGTCAGCAAATCGCTTCGCCAGAATTTTTGTTTTCGCGCGAGTGGCCATTGCTGGCGCGGGGAAAAATAATATATTTCGCGAAAATAATGGGTACAAACAGAGACTCGGCCCACCAGTCCCAAAACGAAGACAATTTTCCGACCTTTTGAATTTTGTATTTAAACTGCAATAAAATAAAACTCGAGCTTTCAACAGAAAATTTGAAATAAAACCAATTCCTATTTTGCTTAATATTTCGCTTACCACTTACATTGACTTCTGATATCGTTGTCCGTTTTTCGCGTGGGATTTGATGTACAATTCCACCGGCTATGTTATAAAACAATTGGTTCATGCTTGTAGCTGTGCACTATGGAGTTATGGAGGACGTGGGAAGTTTGGAGAGTACTCAAGAAGCTAGAGTTTCCCTCGGCTATTGCCTCGGGCAACTCTTACCCTTCTTTCGTGCTCTCCAAACTTCCCACGTGCTCCTTAACTCGATAATGCACGCTAAAGTATGAACCAATTGTTAAATGGTTCCGTTGGGTCCGGATGTTCCGCGGTTTGTTGATCCTCAGTTTAGTAACACCACTCGTTTCACAATCAGATCGTAATCAATGGCAGGGACTCACAATGTTGGGTTTGTGCCTGAATTGCCCATTCTGCACCACAGTACGAGAAAGAACTCAAAACACTCTACACTTTAACAAGACTGTGCATGTTACTCAAAGGAAAAAGTAATTTCCCAGCACTGAACCCGGTGACTGATTCAAACGAACTTAATTCAGTCGCCCACCTCATTACCCTTTCATAACATATTTTCTGAGTTGAGTGGTTCGCCGAACACTTTGATCTGAGATTCGCTAGGACTTGAATGTCACTCCTTCCATCACTTCCTGTTAACTCTTAAGTGAATCTGCCGACCAAAGCATTAGGATTTCGCAGTTGCTTATGTGCCAAAGTCAATTCTTCAGACGATTGAAAGTATGTGTGTGTGTGTTTTTTTGTTTGTTTGTTTTGTTTTGTTTTGTTTTGTTTTTACTTTATACTCTCACTGGTCAACTAGTTCAAGTTTCTTCGTCTGTTCAACCCAAATTCTCCTTTTTTCCATTCCTATCTCACGTTTCGCCTCGCACTCGCTCAGTATGCATTGTAACGCGATGATCTAATGTTAACTTGCATATGATTGAACGAACCTCTATCAGTTTCTTACCTCGGAAAAAATATACTTCAGAACGCATTTTATACCGGATTGTAAGTGTTTTTGACTGATGCAAATTAAAGATTAGAGGCAGTGACTTACACGAGGTTTCTTTTCTCTCAAAATGCACAGGATTACTTTCGTCTGCAAAAGTGTTACTGATCGAGCCAGTCGTCAATGTACACCTAAGATCATTGAAGTTAATCGATCAGCCAAATAACTTCAACAGTTTCCGCAGAAAACTATATTTTCTGAGTTGAGTGGCTACCACTTTCATCGACAGAAGCATTTGGTCCTACAATCAAGAAAACATTGTCAAAACCCTTTCATATCAAATGCCCTCTGTAAGGTCCCCAGCCAAAACAGACCTGCAGTTTTTTATAAGGAGTTTATAATACATCAATACCTTGAGGTTATTTGTTGAAAAGTTTCCTCAATGTTTGTTGAAAAGTTTCCTCAATACGTTTGATTAGATAGAGAATTTTTTGTAAATTAATTCAGATGAGCCTAAAACTAGTATATCTCCCGATAAATAGACAGACACAAATGGGCTTCGAGTGGGCATCCAAGTATTGCAAGTTCGCGTTTCTTTTAAAGACAGACGATGACGTGTTTGTGAATGTTCCAAGAGATATCTCCTCCTTGAGAGACCCCATTACACCGAAAGAAAATCTTTACGCGGGCCGTCATTATAGGAGCCCTTGGGTTCTGAGACAGGGTAAATGGAAGATAACCCGTGAAGAATATAATGTTACGTTCTATCCAGACTACTGTTCTGGAATTGGATTCATTTTATCTGGTGATGTTGTCCTTTCATTAGTGAAGTTTTTTCAAAAAAAAATCACACCTTGGATATGCACATTCTTATCCAACTTTCATATTAAATTTTCTCGTTGCTATAAGTAATAATGTCTTACGTGTTACACTCTGACCTGCTGTAACTTTAACTTCCCAAACATGTTTCTCAAAACATTCATAATGTTAATCTCATTTTAGTTTTATTGGATTGTAACTCGAAATTTTCAAAGATTTAGAAAGCGTTACCTACATGAAAAAATAAACAACTCGGGAAATGTTTTTTAGAATAGAGTCCGATGTGCGTGGTTCAGTTTAGTCTATTTTATTATATAGATACTTATGAAATGCCAAGATTTTTCCTTTTACTAAAAAATCATATCTTTATCGCGTGCAGTGAAGATACTATTTTAATCTTTCAAGTGTGAGGATATTAGTATCGCCATGGTTGCTAACATGACTTTCTCTTCTTCGTTAGCATTTTAACTTTTTGGAACAGAAAATACAAGTATTATTGTCTTATTTCTCCTTTATAACCTTATATCGGAGTTTCATAACACTTTTGTGACAGGCATTTTGCGATAGGTGACCACTTTGATTGCACCATTTTGCTGTTTCAAAGATGAATAAAAAAATTGGGGTTTTATGTGGAAATTTCATCAGTATCTATAATATAAACAGAACACTACATGGCCGCCTGAGGATATGAGTTTTATCTTCTCGTGCTAAAAGTATCTCTCACGAGTGAGCGAAGCGAACAAGTGAGAGATACTTACAGCACGAGGAGATAAAATTGATATTCCCGCACGGCCATGTAATATCCTCTATATCTTAATGTTACTTCAATTTTAAAATTCACAAGTTTAAGAGTCATACTACGGTCATTTTAATGAGGGCAGGATGTGCAGATCGTTGCCAGAGAGAGTTCTGAACTGGTGAACCATGTGAACACGGGAAGGTAAAATCTAGTATATGAATCAAAAACCAAAGACACGAGGATAGAAATGATCATTTTCTCCTCTCAACATATTCTCATATAGGTCCGCTTTTATATTGACTAGCTGTTAGTTCTAACCATCCATGCTACGGCAATTTCAACTCCGTTGTCTCTGACAATGTAGACAATTTGAATAAAATATCAAGTGGACGGCTTCTTTCCCTCTTACAGTCGTATTATTGGAGGATCAAAACCATTCATCTAGTTGCAAACATCATTTTTATTTTACAAGAAGGGGTGGTGTGGGGGGAGGAGGGTTTGGACCGTTGATCGCTTTGGCCCTGGCTTGACATACTTAACAAACAACCACCTCACGCTCCGTTAAATGCGCCTTCGTTTGCTTCTAAAACAAGCACAGCCTCTATAGGTATCTTAATTCTTAAGCACTTTGCATTAGCACACTTTGAAATTACCACGAACGTTTCGCTTATCGTTGGTGTGTAACCCTGGTAACCTTGTCACTCGAAAATCATTTGCTTTTTTCGTTTTTCAGCGAAATTGCCGCAGGAATATTTTTCACCGTTTGTTGCCTTTGCGCTTTCACAGGCCATGATTATGGGGACTTCAAAAGATATTTTTCGCTTATTCTTAACTACTTTGGCAATGGGTACGGCCCTATACAGCATTCAATTCCTTCTTCACTTTCATCCAGCTCTCCTCTCCTGGCCCCGGCCTCTATCTTCTGAATCGACATCAAAAAGGGATCATAAATTGAAGGAGTCAATTCAATGGATCACGTCAGCACCTCCATTTACATCCGCTAATCTCACAAATGGTGAAACTCCAATAATCAAACACAAGACAACGCTGGCTACAAACAGAGCTTGTTCCAAATATTACTATCTTATCATACTTGTTTCAACAGCTCCCGGACACTGGCAACGAAGAAATCTTATTCGCAAGACTTGGGCCTTCGAAAGAGACTCTTTCTCGCGATGGACGACAGTTTTTCTTGTCGCTCAGAGCAGAATACAAGCTGAGTCCATTGCATTGTTAAAGGAAGATAAAGTGTATGGAGACCTTGTGCGAGCAAACTACTATGATCATTACTGGAATCAGACCTTCAAGATACAAATGGGCTTCGAGTGGGCATCCAAGTATTGCAATTTTGCGTTTCTCTTAAAGGCAGACGATGATGTATTCGTGAATGTTCCTAGAGTTATCTCCTTCTTGAGAGACCCCACTACACCGAAAGAAAATCTTTACGCAGGCCGTCAATATAGGAGCCCTCCGGTTTTGAGACGGGGTAAATGGAAGGTAACCCGTGAAGAATATAATAGTAGTTTCTATCCAGACTTCTGTCCTGGATTTGGATTTATTTTATCTGGTGACGTTGTCGTTTCATTTGTCGAAGCTTTTTCATTAGTGCCTCACTTCAGATTGGACGATGTATACGTGGGTATGCTAGCGAATCACATTGGGATAAAAATTACTAGCAACGAGGGCTTTGAATTCAGTAAAAAGCCACCTCGATGTAGACCAAACAACGGCACATTGGTAATGCATGGAATACTAGGAGATTGCCTCGTCAAGATGTTTAATCTAACCAGCGATGTGCGATATGTGTAAAATGTATAAAAAACAAACAACTCGAAGAAATGTGTTATTAGAGCAGAGTGCGATTTGTATTTTACAGTTGAACCTATCATCTAGGTCTTACTTTAATGTTAAAATTTACAAGTTTAAGAGTCAGACTACAGTGATATTCTTGAATGAGGGCGGATTGTGCACCGAGCTTGTTGCTAGAGAGTTCTAAGCTGGGGTCAGTTGTTCTAAGGCCGATTAGCGCAAACCCAGGGTTAAATTTTAATCCAGGTTTCTATATTTCTCTGTTCAAAAGCAGTTTTGGGATAATTTTCCCAATTCTTTTTAGAGCATTCAATCATCAAATTTTAGACAAATGAAATTAAACTGAATTGACTTTTAAAACTTTTAGATGTAACCCTTAGATCTAACACTAACCCTGGGTTATCTTAACCCACCTTTGAACAACCCGGCCCTGGTCAACAATGTGAGTAGTACTGAGTAATTAAGTATTATCATATAAGGGGAAAAATTACTGAATTCTGATTGGTCAAGACAGAGGGAATTTTTTCTTAATTTTTGTAATTGCTCCGGGAAAAATTACTTGAAAATGATTGGATGAAAATCGCTTAGCAACGGCTGCTTAGGTAAAGAAATTTCTGTTTGTTATTGTAACAATGGCGTCCCGTTTTGCGCGAGATTAGTAAGAAAACATTTTGCCTCCTATATTATAAACAAGTAATCACATGGTTCCTCGTAGAATTAAGGATTAATATCACTTGTGTTTTCGGAAGTTGCAGAAATTGCCCTCGTCGCTGCGCCACTGGGGCAATTTCAGCAACTTCCGAAAACACGCGAAATATTAATCCTTAATTTTACTCGGCCCCATGCGATTACCTATACAAATCAAAGACATTATGTAGAAGCTGAAGACACGAGTATATGGGGTATAAATCACGCTTTTCTTTGAACATATTCCCTCGGGTCCGATTCGTTATTGACTGGCTGTTTAGGAGACCATCCACGCTTCGGAAATTTCAGTTCTGCTCTCTTTGTCAAAGTAGACAATCCGAGTTGATTTTGAAGTAGATGGCTTCTTTCCCTCTTAAATTTTTATCATATAGATACTGATGAAATACCAGGATTTTTCCTTTTACTAAAAAATCATATCTTCTTCGCGTGCAGTGAAGATACTATTTTTATCTTTCAAGTGTGAGAATATTGGTGTCGCCATGGTTATTAACATTTTTTCTCTTCTTTATTAGAATTTTGACTTATTGGAACAGAAAATATAAGCATTATTGTCTTTAGTTCTCCTTTATAACTTTATATCCGAGTTTCATAACATTTTTGTGACAGGCATTTTGCGATTGGTGACCACTTTAATTGCACTATTTTGCTGTTTCGAAAATGAATAAAAAACGATTGTTTTTTACGTGGAAATTTTATCAGTATTCCATACAAGTCCGCTTTTGTATTGACTGGCTGTTTGTTGTAATCATTCCTGCTGCGGCAGTTTCAACTTTGTTGTCTCTGTCAATGTAAACAATTTGATTTAATTTTCAAGTGGATGGCTTCTTTCCCCCATTAAAGCCTTCGCGTGTTTTTCTCAACATACTTAACAACCACCTCACGCTCTGTTGTAAGTATCTTTTTGCATCAACACGCTTTTAAATTACCACGAATGTTTTGCTCATCGTTGGTGAGTAACACTGGTAACCTTAGCACTCGAAAATCATTTCCTTTTTTTCATTTTTCAGTGAAATAGCTGCAAGGAACTTTTTCGCTGTCTGTTACCCATGCGCTTTCACGGGCCATGATTATGGGGACTTCAAAATGGATTTTTTTGTTTCTTCTTCATTATTTTGGCAATCGCCACGGTCCTATGCAGCATCCAATTCCTTCTTTCCTTTTATCCAGCTCTCCTCTCCCCGGCCTCTATCTTTTGAAACTACATCAAAATGGGATCATGAATTGGACGAGTCAATTCAATGGATCACGTCAGCACCTCCATTTACATCCGCAATCTCAAAAAAGGTGAAACTCCAATAATCAACTGAAACGCGAGACAACACTGATTACGAACAGAGCTTGTTCCAAATATTACTATCTTATCGTACTCGTTTCAACAGCTCTCGGACACTGTAAATGAAGAGATCTTATTCGCAAGACTTGGGCCTTCGATAGAGACTGTTTGTCACGATGGACGACAGTTTTTCTTGTCGCTCAAAGCAGAGGTCGAAATAATCGCTTTCTCTTTTATTGGACATGATTGAAGTTAGACATTTTACATAACGTTCACAAAAAGAAAAATTTTAAAATCTCAAGCTTCCGACTTATTTAGGAAAACGTATTTTTAAATAAAAGTTAATAAATCAGGAGGGTGTCATAATCTCGTAAAGGGGCAAACCCCCTGGGGAGTATTCGCGGCTCTTTCATGGTATTTGCATATTTTGTTTACAGCGCGCACTTAACAAAATTCACACGTGAAAGTTCTCTGCTTTGTGGAAGGTGTTTTCTTATGGATAAAAAAACAGAAATCGAAGGCTAAACTTCAGAATAGAGAGGAGTTCCTGGGCAAAGAAAAAGAAAAATCACGCCCAAAGAAGAAAAAAAGGCGCCATCTTGTCAGGAGAAAAAAAACCAGTGCTGGCACTCCTCCCCACGTTGGCGTCTAAATTAAGAACAAAGAAGTCGCCATCAAATTTACCTTTGTCGCACATAAGATTAAAAACGAAGTTTCCTTTTAATAAGCAAGTACCGGCCTTGATACAATATATTGGCAGTCGCCTTGAATCGTATGAAATCATAAATAAACCTATAAACCTAGCCGAGGAACTCATTTCAGCGATAAGGGTATTACATAATCTGTCTGTCGATTCGCTGTTTTCCTTTTCAGCAGTTTCTCCAGCTTTCCCTTTTTTGCCGCGGGTGTTTTCTTTGCCAATTTTTTTCCATTACTCAACTTTCAACAGAGCGAGATATAAAAAAAAAAAAAAAACGTGACGCCAGGAGCTCCCGTCTTCCCATTGTTTCGCGGTTTCAGGAGGCGAGATTAGGGACTTTAAGCAGTCAGGACGGCAACGCCACGGAAGACGTCGATCAAAAAAATGAGTTTCTACTTTTAGTTAGAATTTCGAAAACGGCTGGATGTGCGTACCGTCTCATAGGGCGCCAGACCTCAAACTCAGCATAACGCATAAAAGTAGCGTTGAGTTCCAAATGTAAATTGAAATAACTTGCCGCCGCGGTTTAGCTTCACAGACGACGCAAATTTTGGTGATTTCACGTTGTTGTTTTGCAAAGGACGGCTAAGAAATGTACAAAGTTTGAAAATGCACGTGCTGGGTTATTGTTCTGCCAATTAGATCTATTGTTTTTCCAAGTTCTCGTTGCCGTAGCTGTGGTGGTTTGCTTAAAGTCCCTAATCTACTGGTGTGGCGCTGGTTGTTTACAAACCTTTAGGTGCTAAAATCTTGCATTTGATTTTGAGAGGAATACACCTACTTTGAGCGAATTTATAGGGTGTGTAGATTTGACTGATTTTCGTGAAATTAGGCCAAAACATTTCAGAGATAATGACGAACGAAAGAGTGTCAGGAAAGTTTGATATTTGAAATATTTTTCAGGTTGTGTCCATTTACGAACACACATTTTGCATATTTTACGCTACTCTAACTTTAGATTCGCATATCTAGACAACCAACTGTGCAGTCATTTTGCTCGCGCTGTGGAATCCGATACCCGATAAATTCAATAAAAGGATCCCCGGTCGTTTCACGCCTTACCGGCTTCTGATACTTCCTAAATGAACAAAATTCCTAAAAAAATATATTTTGTATCGTAAACTATATTTATAAGCTTTCTTTTGATTTATAGTTTGTTAGGGTTTTCTTGAAACTAGCGCGCGCACGAATTTTTTTCCCGAAGGATACCCGTGAAGGTGGGAAATAACCTGAAAGTTTTATTGCTGGAGGGTCATGATCATGAAACTTTTCACCTGTAAACAAACAGACGTGTTATTTTGAGGGTGGAGAGGGAGGCGAAAGGGGTAGAGAGGAGCTATGAAGACACTTTGAAAGAGCTATTGCCTCC
Source organism: Stylophora pistillata (assembly GCF_964205215.1). Classification (NCBI taxonomy): domain Eukaryota; kingdom Metazoa; phylum Cnidaria; class Anthozoa; order Scleractinia; family Pocilloporidae; genus Stylophora; species Stylophora pistillata. The sequence continues at coordinate 33,342,734 of NC_142522.1, forward strand.
GGTCGATGATCGATTTGGCACAGGCGCAACATACTAAATGTATCATCACCATCATTTTGATTTAGTAATGCAACTTACAAAGATTATTGGCAGCCAGTGAAGCTGATGTGGACCTACGATTAACTAATAAAATGTGAAGTAACAAAGTTAACAAAATAATTAAAAAAAATTACCCTAAGCTATTTGAATTTACAACGGGCCATAAGCCTCCCGGTTAGCTCAATGGATAGAGCGCTAGACTGTTGTGCGGGAGGTAGAGGGTTCGAGCCCCGGCCGCACCAACACTCAGGGTCTTAAAATAATTGAGAAGAATATGCTACCTTTCTATAACATCAAGAAATGATTAGATATTCTAGTCTTCTCGGATAGAGACGAATAAATGAAGGTCCCGTCTCCCGCAGGGTTAGGGGCAGGAGACGTTAATTTCCCACGCACGAGATTACCGTGTGATGGATGTCCTCCCCTGGAGTGCGATGGGTGGGTAACAGGACCCCCGTTGATACCGGTGTTTACTGCACTGAAGGGGCTATCCTGTATGAATATAGATGTCTACTTCTAGTGATAAAAATTTCAAGCTGAAACTTGGGTACAATATAACAATACATGAAAATATACAAATAGAAACTGTGGTGCTGCGTCGGTGAGCGTCACAAGGTAATTGAGGTTTTATCGACTGAGTTGATAATGTAAATTGGCCACCGCAAAGAGTTTCAAAGCTGACGTTTCGAGCGTTGGTCCTTCGTCATTCACTCTGACGAAGGGCAAAGGCTCGAAACGTCAGCCTTTAAATTCTATATTGAACATATAACTAACTCACACATTACACATGCGCGAGGGCATGCGTGATAAGGGTCAGTTTTGGCCAGCCGTGTGGCTATTCCCTTTGCAAGCGAAAGAAAGTTGAAATAATTCTGAAGTGGATGGCTTCTTTACCCATTAGGTTGTATTGCTGGAGGATGAAAACCATTCACCTTGTTGCAAAGAGATGTATTCTTTTGCAAGGTGGGGGACCCGGCACAGGCCATGATTATGAGGACTTCAAAAGGGATTTTTCGTTTCTTCTTCATTATTTTGGCAATTGGCACGGTCGTATGCAGCATTCAATTCCTTCTTTCCTTTTATCCAGCTCTCCTCTCCTGGCCCCGGCCTCTATCTTCTGAATCGACATCAAAATGGGATCATGAATTGGACGTCTCAATTCAAAGGATCGCGTCGGCACTTCCATTTACATCCGCCAATCTCAAAAGAGGTGTAACTCCAATAATCAAACACAAGACAACGCTGATTACAAACAGAGCTTGTTCCGAATATTACTATCTCATCATACTCGTTTCAACTGCTACCGGACACTGGCAACGAAGAAATCTTATTCGCAAGACTTGGGCCTTCGATAGACTCTTTGTCGCGATGGACGACAGTTTTTCTTGTCGCTCAGAGCAGAATACAATCTGAGTCTGTTGCATTGTTAAAAGAAGATAAAGCGCATGGAGACCTTGTGCGAGCAAACTACTATGATCATTACTGGAATGAGACCTTCAAGATTCAAATGGGCTTCGAGTGGGCATCCAAGTATTGCAATTTCGCATTTCTTTTAAAGACAGACGATGACGTGTTTGTGTATGTTCCGAGAGTTATCTCCTTCTTGAGAGACCGCACTACACCGAAAGAAAATCTTTACGCGGGCCGTTATCATACGGGAGCCCTTGGGTTCTGAGACAGGGTAAATGGAAGATAACCCGTGAAGAATATAATGTTACATTCTATCCAGACTACTGTCCCGGATTTGGATTCATTTTATCCCGTGATGTTGTCGTGTCATTTGTTGAAGCTTTTCCATCGGTGCCTCACTTCAGAGTGGACGATGTATATGTGGGTATGCTAGCGAAACACATTGGAATAAAAATTACTAAAAACGAGGGCTTTTAATTAAGAAAAGATTTACCTCGATGTATATCAAACAACAGCACATTGGTATTACATGGAATACTTGGAGATTGTCTCGTTAAGATGTTTAATTACGCCAGCTATGTGCGATATCAATGAAACATATCAAGAAGCAAACCAATCGGTTTTAGAGCTGGCAGAGTCGGATGTGGGTTTTTCAGTTTAATCTGTTATCTAACTGTTACTTCAGTGTTGAAATTAAAAAGTTTAAATGTCAGACTACAGTCAGAGCGAGGGCGGGAAGAGCAGCTTGTTGCCAGAGAGAGTTCTAAGCGGTTCAACAATGTGAGTAGTAATAAGTAAGTAAAATTGAAGACACGAGTATATAGGGAATAAATCACGCTTTTCTTTGAACATATTACCTCAGGTCCGATTCATTACTGACTGGCTGTTTATGAGACGATTCGCTTTTCGTGAATTTCAAGTCTGCTTTCTCTGTCAGTGGTTCGAATCCCGTACAGGGCTGATTTTTTTCAGGTCTGATTTTCGCTATTGCTTAAACAGCGCTATCTACTGCGAGGATCGTGCATCATATGTATCTAATACCGCAGTACAAAATATATGAACTTCATATATTTCATTGTATTTCATTCATCACTTTCACGGGTTTATTACGAATCAACTTAACGGCCTGCTCCCAGTTGGCTTGTTAGCTCAATTGGCAGAGCGCTGCACTAGTATCGCAGAGGTCAGTGGTTCGAATCCCGTACAGGGCTGATTTTTTTCAGGTCTGATTTTCGCTATTGCTTAAATAGCGCTATCCACTGCGAGGATCGTGCATCATATGTTTCTCTTTCAATGTAGACAATTTAATTAATTTTCAAGTAGATGGCTTCTTTCCCTCTTAAGCTTACTTCCCACCTTCAGAGGTCGAAAAAAATCGTTTTTTCTTTTATTGGACTAGATTGAAGTTAGACATTTTACCTAAGGTTTTAAAATCTCAAGCGTCATAATCTCGTAAAGGGGCAAACCCCCTGGGGAATATTCACGGCTCTTTCATAGTACTTGCATATTTTGTTTACAGCGAGCACTTGACAAAATTCACACGTGAAAGTTCTCTGCCTAGTGGAAAGTCTTTCCTCAGGGATAAAAAACGGAAATTAAAATTAGAGAGGAGTTCCTGAGCAAAGAAAAAGAAGAAAGAAAAGGTACCATTTTGTCAGGAAAAGAAAACCGGTCCTGGCACCTCTCCACGCTGGCATCCAAATTACGAACAAAGAAGTCGCCATCAGATTTACCTTTGTCGCACATAAGGTTAAAAACGAAGTTCCTTTCAATAAGCTAGTACCGGCCCATCCTCGGAGACCCAGGGGCTGTGAGTCGATTTCAAGTTAGGGCGGAAGAGCCCCTGAGGACATTGTCTTTGGTTCCAAATGGTCGCAGTCGTTCTGGCATCTGACTGGTGCTAGAAAACCTTTGTGTTTTTCTGCCCAATCAGAGTGAAGTGTGTTTAGAGTCCTTCCGTGTGTTTTACAGTCAAACTAAGTGAAGAGTACCCCTGAGGATTACATTAATGACTTGATTATTTGAATGTTGAACCCGCTAATCGTTTCAGGAGCGCAATAATGGATTGATTATTTGAATATTGAACCCGATAGCCGTATTCGTTTTGAAAAGGCGCGGATTATTGTTCAAATGAGAAGTCCATTTTTGATTGGATTATGCGAACACGTGATGATAGATCGGAACTATTTCAACATGGCGTCAGACACGGGAGAAAGGTAAGTGCGGGTGTTGTGTAGAACTTATTGTAAATGCTGTAAATGGAATATTATCGAGAGCTTTTTTCGCCTATTTACATCTTGACGAACTTGTAGAAATTCTTGTGCGTATTCATGGTCGAAAAAAATAGTTTACGGGCGAAGCCATCGCAAGCCAGACTTTTTTCATTTCGTTATTATTTGCGATCGACTGTTTTCGCAGTGTTTTTACAGTGCAGTTTGTTCATTTTCAGGATTCCTCGTCAAATAGAGCAATCTTATTGGACTTCAGAAATGGACTTCTAATTTGAACAATGATCCGCGCCTTTTCAAAACGGATACGGCTATCGGATGCAATATTCAAATAATCAATCCATTATTACATTCGTGAAACGGCTTGCGGGTTCAATAATCAAATAATCAATTCATTATTGCATTCTTGAAACGACTGGCGGGTTCAGTATCCAATTGATCAATTCATTAATGTAATCTTGAGGGGTACGCTTCACTTAGTTTGACTGTAACACGGACCGACTAAAAGAAGCTCACTTGCTCGCCATGTTTGTTTGAGCCGTGCGACGAAGCTTTGCTCGAGGTGAAAAGTTTCAGTCTCAGCGAAAATCTTACCGGAAATTACACTGAATACTTTCGCAGGTGTCACAAGAGAACGTGTTTAAAAGTTTGTGAGGTTCATATAAAACATAATGGTTGCAGGCGTTAATGTGTCGCTTTAAACGTTAGACGATAGGCTTAAATATTTCTAGTTTTTTTGTATAATTTGCTGACTGAAACTTTGCCAATCCCGTGAAGTTATTTCGTCGCACGCACTACGCAGGTATGTCGAGCAACTGGCGCTTACGCAGCTTTCTGTGCACGCTCGGCCAAAATCTAATCTAATCTTCACTTGAAAAAAAAGAAAAGCTAAGCGTGGAAACTTTTGTTTATTAGATGTGAGTAGATGACCCTGTACTAAGCTGACATTTACAATAAAGCAAACCCGCCCTTTCCATCCAATATTTCTTGGTCTTTGGTTTTGTTTTCCCCAATGAAAGCAGCATCGATTCCCAATGATCAAAGGTATTTAACTTGGTCTTCAACAATCGACAAAAGAGGTGAAATGACAATGACTAAGGGACTAGAAGAGAATCCGTGGCCTTTCGAGCTCAAGAATTTGAACACTCTAGGTAGCAGTTGAAAGATTAAGCTCTTTCCAAACCCCTTCGGTAACTGTCCGAAAACATCTCTCCTTCCCACGATGTTCTCGATAATAAGTTTTTGTTCAGATTTTAATAGGCTAACCGGAAACACAGCTAAGCTTTCTCTGAGCGCTTGTTGGAGGTCGTCCACGAACTTAACGTTCTCTGCAACCTTGGCTATATTGTGAAAGACTTCACTACAAAGCGAAGATTAGATTTTGGCGCGCACAGAAAGCTACGTAAGCGTAAGGGCTTACCAGGTAATTTGCGAAAGAAAACGAAACGAAACGAAATGAAACAAGGTTCGCAGACAATTTCCTTAGGCGCTCTGCTCCCGAATATTGTCTTGCTAGATAAAGCAAAGACAGGCTTACAGACGCGACAAGAAATTATTCCCTCCGTGCGAAAACTGTTCCCGCTAGATGCCTTGTTTCGCAAAATACCAATAACGGCCAGCTTATGGTATTTTGCGAAACGAGACGAAACAAGGTTCGCAGCCAATTTTTTAGGCGCTCTGCTCCCGAATATTGTCTTACTAGATAAAGCAAAGACAGGCTTACAGATAATATGATAAGCCAATTACAAGAGAGCTGTTATAGAATTTTGACCTTTTGGAACAGAAAATATAAGTTATTGCCTTTATTTCTCCTTTATAACTTTATATCCGAGCTTCATAAAATTTTTGTGACCGGCATTTTACGATAGGTGACCACTTTAATTGCTCTATTTTGCTGTTTCGAAAATGAATAGCTGTTATTAGAATTTTGACCTTTTGGAACAGAAAATATAAGTTATTGCCTTTATTTCTCCTTTATAACTTTATATCCGAGCTTCATAAAATTTTTGTGACCGGCATTTTACGATAGGTGACCACTTTAATTGCTCTATTTTGCTGTTTCGAAAATGAATAAAAAAAGTTGTGTTTTATGTCGAAATTTTATCAGTATCTATGAAATAAACACAAGTTTACAGCACTCGAAAATAAAATTCGTATGCCCGCGCGGCCATTTAATATCCTCATTTTCGTTCGCTCTGACGAAGGGGTAACGCTCGAAGCATCAGCTTTTATTAAAAACTGGAGCCAATATACCATAATCTGATATCTGTACATTGTAACATCCGGTTTCTTCCTATAGCGCATAGAGTTCAATTTTAATGCGCTATATAAGAACTTATTATTAAAATTAAAAATAAAGTCGAGAAGATTTGCCTAATATCTTGGGGGCCTTTTTTTTTTTTTTAATAAAACAATTATTCCATTCGCGCTTGTTGGATATGAGATGATTATAGCCAACGAGGCGCGTAGCGCCGAGTTGGCTATCTATCATCTCATATACATAATGGTTGCAGGCGTTAATGTGTCGCTTTAAACGTTAGACGATAGGCTTAAATATTTCTAGTTTTTTTGTATAATTTGCTAACTGAAACTTTGCCAATCCCGTGAAGTTATTTCGTCGCACGGACTACGCAGGTATGTCGAGGCGCGTAGCGCCGAGTTGGCTATCTATCATCTCATATCCAACGTGCGCTTGTGGAATAATTGTTAATTAACATATGCGCGAGGGCACGCGCGATAAAGGTCATTTTTGGACCAGCGGTGTGGGTATTACCTGTGCAAGCGAAAGAAAATTGAAGCGTTCATAGACAGGTTAATGTGAAACAAATGAAAAGAAAAAGGAAACTCGAGACGGTTGGAACACAAAACTTTTTCAAGTACGGGTATCCTGTTAATTTACCATTCCGTTTTGAACTTTACCCAAAAAAAAATAACACGCTTTTAAAACTCCTTGAATTACTTGCCTTTGTTTTTGTTTGTAACTTGTGAGACAACTTAGTTCTGATAGCTAGACTTAAAGCACCGTCCACGAAGACATCACAACATCAGCACATGCGCAGACGTTTGACCACGGTGTTCGCAGATACTGATGGTGAGGCGGGGGAAGGTTTGAAAGAAGAGCGGTCAAACTGGGGCCTGAAACCAGGGTATGCCTCCTGTACCGTATCCTGTTTCACTCCGTTTTCGTTGTTGTTTTTTTCCCTAAAATTTGTCCCGTAAAATTGCTCTCCTTATGCGCAAGTTGAGTCCGTGACAGCAGGGAAAAAAGTACGGGATCTGGGGAGAGTTATACATTCCAATATGGCGAACGTAGAACAAGGTGAATGGGACTCACTTTTGTACTGCAAAATTATCTATTTAGAATTATGCTAGTTGTGTATTCAAAGGATTATGAACTCTCCTTATTTTTCAGCGCCAGTATTCGCTGAACCAAAACGAGAAATTTTGAATCCTAGTGATGTCGTTAAGTGGGAAAAGTCTCAGGTGAGGAAAAGATCATTTTGTTCGCCAGGCCAGGCCTCTCTGCTTAACAGCTGTTCGTTCTCACGGATTTCGGCAAGTAATTCATGGCAGTCTCCATATAGACTCCCTCTTACCCAGTCTCCGTATAGACTCCCTGTTATCCATTCTCCCTGTGTACCCTGTGTACCCTGTGTGCCCTGTGTACCCTGTGTGCCCTGTGTGCCCTGTGTGCCCTGTGTGCCCTGTGTGCCCTGTGTGCCCTGTGTGCCCTGTGTGCCCTGTGTGCCCTGTGTGCCCTGTGTGCCCTGTGTGCCCTGTGTGCCCTGTGTGCCCTGTGTGCCCTGTGTGCCCTGTGTGCCCTGTGTGCCCTGTGTGCCCTGTGTGCCCTGTGTGCCCTGTGTGCCCTGTGTGCCCTGTGTGCCCTGTGTGCCCTGTGTGCCCTGTGTGCCCTGTGTGCCCTGTGTGCCCTGTGTGCCCTGTGTGCCCTGTGTGCCCTGTGTGCCCTGTGTGCCCTGTGTGCCCTGTGTGCCCTGTGTGCCCTGTGTGCCCTGTGTGCCCTGTGTGCCCTGTGTGCCCTGTGTGCCCTGTGTGCCCTGTGTGCCCTGTGTGCCCTGTGTGCCCTGTGTGCCCTGTGTGCCCTGTGTGCCCTGTGTGCCCTGTGTGCCCTGTGTGCCCTGTGTGCCCTGTGTGCCCTGTGTGCCCTGTGTGCCCTGTGTGCCCTGTGTGCCCTGTGTGCCCTGTGTGCCCTGTGTGCCCTGTGTGCCCTGTGTGCCCTGTGTGCCCTGTGTGCCCTGTGTACCCAAAAACGGTTGGGCCACGCATAATTTCCCTCCTTTAGGAGTTTATTTCATAATTCCAGACGAGTATCCCAGTCCATTTTATACGGGATTTCCCCCCCGGGCTAATAAAATCATAATAAGTTATTCATAATTCATTTGTGAACGTAAAAAACGGGATTGTGTTCGGCCAGAGAGCTTCCATTGATTCCAACTGATGTTTGCTAGCATTCCTGTATACATGGTATACAGGGTACACTTGGGTATACATGAATATACTTGGGTATACATGAATGTATTAAAAACTGGATCATTGGATAATGCAGATCAAGACTTTTTATTGCCTTAGCCATTATGGTATATCAGCCAATATACCATGATCTGCAAATATGGTAAGCGTACGCGTCAGCTTAAAATCAAAAGGGAGCTAAAAAATATAGTTTCTTCTTACAAAATAATAATCTCTTGTGGGCGTTTTTAATAAAACAATTATTCCACTCGCGCTTGTTGGATATGAGATGATTATAGCCAACTCGGCGCTACGCGCCTCGTTGGCTATCTATCATCTCATATCCAACAAGCGCTCGTGGAATAATTGTTAACTACAGGGTGTACACGGTACACAAGGTAGACAGAGTATCCTTGGATTTCACCCACGTGACCAATACCTTAGCAACGGTTACTCAGTATCCGCCATCTTGGTGTCCCTCGAGCGTAAACAAACCGTATCTAACGAAGAGTTCATGCGAGAAAGAAGGAATGGTTTTATGCATTATTGTTGGCTGTTCGAGCAAAAGTGGAAAGCATAGACTAAGGATTTTTTCGTATAATAATTTAATAATTTTATTATTTCTATAGCGCAAAATTCATTATATATATGATCTAATGCGCTATACCTAAGATCATCACAAATCAAGGGGAAGAACAGGAGATAATAGAAGTTGTTGTATTGTTCGAGGCTTGCGGCTGTTGTAGATCCTCGATTTTTTGGTCGAGCTTTTCTTTGAGCTTCTTAGCCGATGAGAAATCGATGTCTTTAGCCCTCGCATACGGCACTTCATTGACCTATGTCGGCAAAATCCATGAGCATTTTACCTGAGTGCAAGTAAGCTTGGGGTATCACGAAAACTCACACCCCGAGAACTCAGACTCCTCGAAAATTCAAGAGATAAACTCGACTCATGATCACTCCTGGTAATCCCTCGTGTATTTTGACCTTTTGGGTCTTCATCCAACTGAAGCAGCAAAAGCAAGGCCGCAAGTTGCACGTTTCGCAAAATCGTCCGATGGTTGAGTATTAAAACATTTTAGAGTGACACAAGACTTCATTTAGCTTAGATTTCCTCCATTTTCTCCGTTAATTTTGAACTTTTCATTCACAGTTAACGGGATCAAATGCGCTCGCTCCAACACCAAAGTATTAAAATGTGGCGTGATTTTGACGAGCCGAAAGGGAGTTTGTTTACCTTTTTGTACTTCGTCGCACAGATCCTTGTTGTCGCTCTGTTAAAATTCTTAAATATTTCGCGATAATAATGGATACAAACAGAGACTCGGCCCACCAGTCCCAAAACGAATACAATTTTGCGACCCTTGGGCTAGAGTTCTTAAATGAGGCAGAAGGAGAAAAACAACGCGAAAGAAGACTCGGCATTAGCGCCGTCACGATTCGCTTCACTGAAGAATCACTCTTGATATTGTTGTCCGTCTTTCGCGTCGGATTTGTTGCATTATTCCACCGGTTATATTATAAAAAAATTGGTACATGCTTTATGCTATGCACTATCGAATTATGGAGCACTTCGGAAGCTTGGAGAACACTTCGAGGGACCTGAGTTTTCGGTATCTGAGTTTTCGTGACACCCAGCGACCTTGCCATGAATTCCAGTAGTTGCCTCTGACATAAATAAAACACTCGCGATATGTGAGCATGACTCAGCCAGTCCAGCTTTGCATCCCAAGCAATGGGCTGACAAAATAGTCCCATCGTTTTCGGAAATGACCCAAATGTTCACTAAAGGATCATTCATATGTTGTGAATGGCAAACTCGTGCTCTCACGGCATACTTGCCGGCGATTACTTTGCCTACAACTGAGGTTACAAATCCCGACACCAATTGATTAAACGCCTCTAGACTCTTGAACGCCTTGAACTGCTTCTTGGTGTAGAAGCTGGTCTCAAGAACGAGGTAACTCAGCAAGTCCGACGCTTCCACCGGAGGCAAGCATTTTGGACTGAACTTCTCGGCTGGTATGCTTGTAGGGTCAACCCCAATGACAGAGATCTTTTGCAAACATCTTTCCTTCCAACTCTCTAAGCTTTCGGCATACTCAGAGAGTACTGGGATACCTTAAGATGAATTCCAGATACTTTTATCGCTTTTTTCTTCCTGGATATTCATGTAGTTGGCGAAATAATACGGCGATAAGAGAGAGGGCTTCACTAGAGAAATCGACTAATTATTCATAAATTTGACACCCAAGGGACACCAACATGGCGGACACCAACTTCAGCAAAGCTTGTGACGTCACCTGAAACCCAACCATACGAGGTATACAAAGATATACATGATATACATGGGTAAAAAATGTATAATGGGTACACAGGGTACACAGGGTACACATGGGTACACAGGATACACAGGGTACACATGGGTACACAGGATACACAGGGTACACATGGGAACACAGGGTACACAGGGTACACAGGGTACACAGGGTGCAGAGGGTGCAGAGGGTGCAGAGGGTGCAGAGGGTGCAGAGGGTGCAGAGGGTGCAGAGGGTGCAGAGGGTGCAGAGGGTGCAGAGGGTGCAGAGGGTGCAGAGGGTGCAGAGGGTGCAGAGGGTGCAGAGGGTGCAGAGGGTGCAGAGGGTGCAGAGGGTGCAGAGGGTGCAGAGGGTGCAGAGGGTGCGCAGGGTGCGCAGGGTGCGCAGGGTGCGCAGGGTGCGCAGGGTGCGCAGGGTGCGCAGGGTGCGCAGGGTGCGCAGGGTGCGCAGGGTGCGCAGGGTGCGCAGGGTGCGCAGGGTGCGCAGGGTGCGCAGGGTGCGCAGGGTGCACAGGGTCCACAGGGTACACAGGGAGAATGGGTAACAGGGAGTCTATACGGAGACTGGGTAAGAGGGAGTCTATATGGAGACTGCCATGAATTACTTGCCCGGATTTCCCGCCACCAAAATGCATGATACCAAACAGGAGAGCTTCTCGAATTTCACAGGCATTTTTAGAATGGTTGTGGCAAACGAGTGGAGCGTTGGTACCTTATTTTGGAAATAAATTTTCACCAAGAAACGATTCAACTTGATCCATTAGTCACTTTGCCCGCACTTAGCTACTTCACGTGTCGTAGCCTCAAGGTGCTCGTTATAAAGCTGATTGTTATCCGATCTGTTCTTCACATTTGGATTTCAAATATGATAATGTTTGTGCGAACAGGCATACAGTGATTATCTTGGATTTATCCTTTCAAATGCTTTTAAAAAATACTTTAAAATGAGTTCAAATTTTTTAAAGGTTACTTATAGCTATAGTATACTTTTTGCATTGGATTTAGGCATAAAATTATCTCAGTGGAGAGCAGTAAGTCCAAGATGGCACAGTTTGATGGATTAAAAAATAATTATTAGGTAGTTATTATAGTTATGTATATATCCAAAGCGTTTATTTAAAGAAATATCTCCCAATTCTTGATAAAAGGCACTGGGAGCAATCACGGTCCATTGAAAAAATTTAATGTCTACCCCAAAGTCTGGGAGAAACATTACAGACTATAGATAGATATGTTAGTAATACTTCTGCTAATTTTTCTGGGATAGCATTCATTACTTATTGGTATTTTGAATATTGATTAACATGTGGTAGCTCTATTCACTTGGTTCAAGGCCTTAGAGAAACTGATCACTATGCTTGAGACTTTGGACACTTGGATTGATGAAATCCCACCGACTGATCAGCCACAACGATTTGGAAACAAAGCCTTTAGAACATGGTGCAGTAGGCTAAATGAGGTAAGATACAATAAACTTGCACAGATTCTGTCAAAGAACCATCTAGGATCGAGAGAAGAGTTTTGACTTTCCCAGGGAAAGTTGGATCATGTTTACTGTAGGTAATCTCACCTGATATATCAGTCAATATATATGATCAAGAGTCGGTTGATACTTGACCGATATTTCTCAAACTCATTAATAATTCATCAAGGTACAAACCAATCACGATACGCCAATTTGGCCACATGTGTGCTTTTAGAAACCCAGATGAAACACTGGACAGAGGCTTTTCCACCATACTTTGATGAAATATCAAACCCTAGAGCTTGATAAAATGTCAAACCCCACTGATGCCAAAATCAGTCAGAATTTTTTCATTGTTCTGGGCTAATGATGTACGATTGAGAAGCAATTTCAAAAACTCGGGCTTCGTGTTTCATCGGGGTTTTCAAACACACGAAAACAATAAAAGCACTCAGCCTACGGCCTCATGCTTTCATCAGTTTTCTCGTGTTTGGAAACCCCGATGAAACACCCGCACTCGTTTTTGAAATATTACGTCAGTCGACATTCTGTTAACACTCAGTCAGCACTTGGTTCGCACTTGGTCGACACTGCCTCAGCACTCATTTGATAGTCCTTCCACGTTCAGTCAATAGTTGGTTGACACTCACTTGATAGTTGGCTGATACTCTGCCGAGACTCGGTCGATAGGTGTCAGCTGATAATCTTGGTTGATATATCAACTGTTTGTGGACAGAGTGTCAACTGGGTATCAACCGACTATCGACTGACATATTGGTCGAGTATCAACCAACTCTCAACCAATATATCGACCAGTATATTGGTCTAGAGTACCTACAGTAAACATGATACGAAAAGTTAAGACCCCACGTTACATTTCGGTTGCTGATGTATGCTTGGAGGATGGCAAAGGGGTTATGTGCAAAATGTAACGACGGCCAAAATTGATATGTGACACATGAATTTTACAGAAAGGCAAGCAAGATGTGTGAATTTCTGAACCAGCATGAGATGTGATTTGCCTCCTGATATATACCTGACTAGTGAATTTTTCCTTTCATTTGATCAAAACCTCAAGATTTCCCTGAAACCTTGTGCACAAGATAAGAGATTTGAAGCCATCATTTTTATATACAAGCGACGGGTGAATTTTTCTAAATGTGGTGCATGAAAGGGGACCTAGGGTCCCTCCCCCCCTCTTGCCACCATCTGCTTGTGTATCATAAAATATTTAACAACTTACTAATCTGGTCACTGCATATCTGTTCCTGGAGATGGTTTATAAATTTTCATGTTGACTGAGATCCTGAGTACTTAGATGACTGATGCATTGATTGAGTGCCTGATTGATTACATGATTGATTGCTTGTTAAACTGATTGATTGCATGATTGATTAATTGATATAATATTAACCAGCCGATTGGCTGATTGAATGATTGATGTTTGATCAATTAATAGATTAACTGATTGGCTGATTGGTTAATTGATAGATCAGTCAATCAATCGATTGATTGATTACTAGATTAATTGATTTATTGAATGAGTGAATGATTTTGAACAGAATGCTGATAGGATGATTCAAGGACTTCTTCCAGAGAAGTCTATAGGGGCCAGCATTGAGCTTACTGCTTATCTCAGAGGTTTGCTTCTGAAAATTTGGTTTGTCTGTCTTTGTTATTCTCTTTTTACCATCATTCTACACCAGCCTGTTAATTGAAGGAAGTTTTTTTCTCCAGATTTATCCATTCAAATTATGTATTCGTAAAGATTGTCTCAGTTGTGTAGAGGGCTTCAAGTTTACCAGTCTGTGACTGTGATGTGTTTTTTACACTCATTAACTCTTTGACCCCTCAGAGTGATCGGCATCTAATTTCTCCTTACAGTATAACCACTGGATCACATGTTAAGGTCATGAGAATAAAGTAAATGATCAATTAAAGAAGCTCTTGATTGTAAAGAAATACTCCTTTTTAAGAAAATGTACCAAGTGTGGAAAACAGCATGGAGAAAAAAAATGCATACTGATGTTAAGGGTTTGATAAGGCTAATTAATATGTATAAATTTATACTCTCTTACTATTAATCATGTGCAAAATTTCCCTCTGTTATTATTACAAAGGAAATAGATTTCACCTATGGCTTTAAATTGTATATAATTCAGATGAAAGAGCTAAAACGAGAGGTGAATCTTGCTGATATTCTGCATTGCTTCATAGATGGTTTTGGAAATAAAACAAGAATAGACTATGGAACAGGTGTGTGTATGTACTATAATTAGTTGGTGTGGGTTTGTCTGATGTAATCAAGGAATTTGGAAGCTTAACGATTGATATTGGTATCTTCCTACAGGTCATGAGGCTTGTTTTATTGCATTTCTATGCTGTCTGTTCAAACTCAGAGTGCTGGACCAAAATGACTGTGTTTCAATAGTGTTCAAGGTGTTTCAAAGGTAATTTGATACTTTTTCAAGTGATGAATGGACATACTGTACATGACTTGTACAGTATTTGGCAGGTGGGCAGATTCTTTAAAAATGATAGTCTGGTTAAAAGTTGTGGTTTTTCATTGTTGTAAATACATGTACACTATTAGTATTACCTCTAAGATTTGTCTTGTTGTAGTCACTTCTTATTTTGATTGTGAGGATTTGGTTGTGTACTGTTAGTATATTGGCAAGAAGGTTGACTGGTCACTCATACCTTGTGAAGCTTTATGCTTAACTGTGATCGGCTGATACTCAGTAGCTGTGCTACATGTATGTACACTTTGATGATGTGTCAGTATCCATGGGTCAGGGACTTCTATTTCATTGTGTAGACAAGAAGGCAAGAGATAGAAAAAATTCAATATATTTTTAAAGGCTACTCTGCAAAGGAAAATGTTTGGAGGAAACATTGCTTAAATAAATGTAGCTCATTAGCAATCTTTTTCCACCTTCAAGGTATTTAAAACTGATGAGAAGGCTGCAGTCAACATACAGAATGGAGCCAGCAGGCAGCCAAGGTGTCAGGGGACTGGATGATTTCCAGTTTGTTCCATTTATTTGGAGAAGCTCTCAGTTTATTGGTTTGTATCATTGATACATGTATGTATTTTGAGTATCATTCTTTTGCTGTGCATGTTCAAATCATATTTCCCTTCAGATTTACGTATGATATATATATATCGCAAGTCATTAATGGAACTCTCAGGCCAACAAAGGTGCACCGCGCCAGGAGGATCAATAAAGATTCACAGTCCAAACCTCACAGCCAACACGAATGTAGAAAGTTTAAAAAATTGTGAGGATGGACAACTTCTGACGTAAAAAATATAAAAAATTTTAATAAAAAACGTTTCGGTCAGAGACCTTCTTCAGTTATTTACAACTTTTGAAGTAAAAAAAGAGCATTAAATAGGATCGAAGTGCTAATGATTACGTAATTACAGATAACGACTAATGAACTGGTGCTAATAAACAAAAAATCTCATTACAAAGAAAGCAATGGACAAAATACAAGAAACAAACCCTAAAAACTAAGAGATAAGAATACTAAATATGTTAACATGAGTGGCGTAATCAATTGCAAAGAAGCTATCCGGCGAGCATTAAAAAAGGGAAGGCCCACTTTTTACTACAACTGTAAACCATAAGAAAATCCCAAAACAAGGCCTTTGGAGCCCGAAAGGGCAAATTAGCAACAAAATCCCTGGAGGGGCCCTTAAATGATACTAATCATAATAAGATCCCTTGGCAGGGCCTCTTGAGTCCAATCCACACCTAAAGGGCCAACAAAATCCAAGAAAAGGGCCTTTAAACGAGCAATTAGTAGCGCCTAATATATGATGGAAAATTAATTATAGCAAATTCTATTTTTCGAATGAAATTCCTTTCTTTTATTCAAACCATGGGGTGCCAAAGAGAACAACTGAGCACTCTAATAAGCCTCTTTTGTGATTGCAAAGCCTATCGATCTCTGCAGAGCCACTAGGGGCTTGTACCTGATCAATGCATTGGATCGAAAAATCGTCCAGGGTGTGTGGGGTTTTGTTGAAGTGTATCGCTACACTATCGATCTCTGCAGAGCCACTAGGGGCCTGTACCTGATCAATGCATTGGAACGAAAAATCGTCCAGGGTGTGTGGGGTGTTGTTTTGAAGTGTAGCAATACACTTCAACAAAACCCCACACACCCTGGATGATTTTTTGTTCCAATGCATTGATCAGGTACAGGCCCCTAGTGGCTCTGCAGAGATCGATAGGCTTTTAATCACAAAAGAGGCTTATTGGAGTGCTCAGTTGTTCACAAGGATGGGCAACTTCAAGCGAAGGAAGACATACACTCAATAAAAAATCTAAAAAGTTTAATAAAAAACGTTTCAGTCCAAGACCTAAACCTATAACAGCTCTCTTGTAATTGGCTTATCATATTAGTAACCATGGTGATACCAATATCCTCACACGTGAAAGATAAAAATAGTATCTTCACTGCGCGCGATGAAGATATGATTTAGTTCTTATTAACTGAGTGGGAGGTCTTTATGGGAGAACCTTGACCGAGGTAGCCAGTACAGACCAAACACAGTGAGGTCTGTACCAGCAACTGATGTCAAGATTCTCCCATACAGATTGACCTAGCTCGGTTAACATTCTTTGTACCTTTTTTTTCTAGACAGGTCTAGATGCCGGTCTAGATGGGAAAATCTAGACCATTTTCAATATTGATTTCAGCCAATCAAATTCGTGAATTTGGTAGTTCCCAGTCCTTGTGAGACACAGTCATATAATAAATGCACTTATTACTTTTAAGTGGCAGGTGCATGTACAAATGATATGCAGTTCCCCTTTTTTTCAACCTCCTCCCAAAAGACCTTGGGAAATGAGACACACTGCGCAGCTGATATTTCTTACAAGAGTTAAATTTTTTTTCTTTTTCTCCTTTTTGGGAATCTTGCAGACCATCCCAGTTTAGAACCAAAGGACTTTGTTAAATCCTCCATTGTGGAAAGCCATCACCTTGATTACAAGTCATGTTCTTGGGCTGCATCAAGTTTATAAATGATGTGAGAAGACTCTATAAATCATTTCTGTTTTCACTTTGATAGTCAGCCTTGTTTGTATAGCAACCCACAACAAATTTGTTTCTGTATTTTCTCTGCATTCTTTTACTGTGAAGTTTAAATTTGAAAAAATGGGGTAATAGAACTATGTAGGGCCTGAAATGAAGCCAATGAAATCTGGCAAAATAAAGCAAAACAGGTAAAAAATGCTAGTTTATTTTAACTAGATATTGAACCAAAGACAAGCTTGTACATGCATGTATTTCATGCTTTATCTTCTAAATCAATACAGCTGTTACAGTATTTCTTTTTCTTGTTTCTCGTTTTCTCTATACATTTCCCTCAGTCAATGATACCACCTAGGAACAGGCTAAATTGATCTGGCAAAATTTAGTTCAGCTTGCTTTTCTGCCTAACATGTAAAATCTAAGGTAGCTCCAAGAGCAGGTGTACCTTTCACTCAGGGAGTGGTGTAAAATTATACATTTTTTTTACTTTTCATTTTTATATGTTTGTGTTTTATTATTAATGTAATATTTAATCTACAAAATTTTCGGTCTGAAATATTCAGTGGTAAAGCACCATGAGCACATGGCAGTGTTGCTATAGAAATCCCTATTATTATTATTATTATTATTATTATTATTATTTTTTAATTATTAAATAATAATTTTATTCACTATAATCATTAAAAGTATTTACAAAAATTATGATGAAATGCTTAAAAATCGAAAACAAATGCGTCAAAGTGTCCAGTAAAAATTCCAGAAAAGCTCATGGATACACACTTCTTATAATAATCATAATGATGATCATAATTAAGGTATAAATATTACAAAACAAGTTTAAAAAGTCTCTAACTGAGTGAGAAGTTTTGAATCTCTTCGGTATTAACTTAATAATAATAGATTTTTCCTTAAAAATATCTCACAAAAAGCAGTTCTCTTAAAAAAAATTAAAGTTCAGTAAACTAAGCTACACACTAAAAAATCGACTACTTATTATTATTATTATTATTATTATTACTATTTATTTTCCTATTTTTCTTTTTTTTCCTTTTGAAACAAACTAGATGAAAAGTGGACCTTTTGCAGAACACTCAAACGTTTTATGGGGTATCAGTTCTGTTAATGGATGCCACGTCCACAATATAGTAGATTTCCTTTTGTAGTTTCAAATATCGCTCACGCTTTATATGATTAATGAACCGAATGTAAAACGTCCAATTTGCCAATTTTAACGTTTTGACTTCTTTTTTTTTACAGGATTATTTTGCAACTATTTTTCGTCTTGCGCTATCTCTATTTATCTACTTTGGTTTAAGATTGGGAGCCGAAAGGTCACGTTTTAAAGAAAAATTATGAATATGAATATTTTATGATAACAAATGATTAGCGGTCAACATCATGTTCTCGGTGAACCAGCCACAAGAGGATACAGAGAAGAATTGATAGTAACTCATTTCAAAAGCGAACCTCTCCGTGTGACCTTTGGATATCCTTGTACCCGCTTGATGTTGTTATTGTAAAGTATAATGTCATTGTTTTATGTCAATGTTAGGGACCTGCCTCACATACAGCTGCAAGACGTGTCAAGATCACATCTGATTTCGTACGACACCGAACGTGATCTTCTACCCGTTATCTTGGCGCAGTGCAATTATTCTTTAGAAGTGGGTCGGGGAACATTGGTTCAGTACAACTGGGAAGCCCTTGAAAGACAGCTGATTGACAGGTTCATTAGGGGAAGACCACTTATTGATTTTAAGGTACGAAGTAGATTCAGATAAACGTATTTGTGTCTAACGTTTGTAAACTATTTCTTGCAATTTCTGTCCAAAGTTTTTACAAAAGTTATTTGTTCAATGCTAAAGGAAATTAAGTTTTTGAGCATCATATCGTGTTTACTTCCTAGGATGAGAGGTTTGCATTCAGCAAAGACGCCCAGTTAGACTCCGTTTTCACTTCCGTGAAAAACAAGGTTCGGCCACAGGTAAAAGATTTTTGTTTCATATTTTCTCGATCTCTATTTAAAATGTGACCCACCATGCAGCTACTCCAGAGTTGTAATCGATCAGCGCGAGAAAATGGGAGTAAGAGAAGTCATTATGATATGATGATGGTGCTTATAATAGTCATGGTAATACCAATAATGATGATGATATCAGTAAGAGAGACGAAACTAATTAAAACATTCCATGGAGTCGGAATTGGAAATTGCTTGTTCGTGTTGTATACACAAGTGGCACATTTCTTTTTTTCTCGGTAACACCGTGGCGATTCCGTCAAGGAAGTAGCCAGGCAGGTATTCAGCTCTTATTTACAGGTTTGATATTGAATATGTATCATTTGTACAATCACCGAGTAACAGCCTCATGAGTGTACATGTAGTTAGGAAATTTTTATTTCTATATATATTTTTTTTAATCGTGAAATTAAGCATATATTGTCATGGATTCAAAAAACAATTGTTTGTCTTGTTAGGTTCCTTTGAGTTCAGCAGTAAGCAGTCAAATTCTAGGCGAGTTTCGCTCATCACTGACAGACGTCTGTGACGTGCTGTCGTCTCTCGACATTGCAATCGGTTTCCTGTCCTCGACCGGTGGATCACCTAAAAAGCTGCTTAATGACTATCTACAACATGTACTACGCATGCCTCAACAAAATAGTCTTCGCAGTCTCAAGGTAGACATTTATTTTAACCGTGCGAATGCAAACGTACTGATGAGGGTTAGCTGTTTATGCACAGACCTTTGAGACCCTACGGTAATGTTTCAGATCTCGATTTTTATCCTTACAAAAAGTAAAATAAAAAGAAATATAAAACTTTAAAACAAGAAAATGGAGTGAGTGGACAGTTTGGAAATATACGGAAAATAGTGTGCCAATGTCTCATTTTGTGTCTGGAATAGAATATTGTCTTCCAACTTGAAGAGATCCTAGATATCGTAAATGTGTACGGAATCTGAAATAGACGAGTGCCTATGGCTATTTCTAACGGGTTTTACAGTCTGTTTAATTTTGAAGACAACCTCTAGCTCTATCAAAGGCAGGGCGATCACCTTTTCATGTTAACACATAACGCTGTAATTAATTGTACCCTAAGAACAGCTTGTTTTTGTGCTCTATTTCTGTTTAGGCGCAGCAGTGTTGTCAGTTGCGACACGTTCTCTCCCTTTGGCGACTGTTGAACTTGGAGAGAGCAAAGATTTTAATGAGGCGGGGGGAGGTAAGGAACTTTATCCTTGGTAATATCACATCAATATCATATTAATCATATAATCATATTTTACTTAATAAAGACGAAATTCGCCCTCCGCACTTTAGAACTAATGAATATTATGCTCACGAAATAGAGTAGTTGAGGCTATTTGTTTCCTACAGAGAATAAAGCATAAAAAATAGCCAAATATGTGGATAAACAAAACGTGCATGAGCGTACAACTTCAAGATTTCAAAGGCCAGGAGTCTGTTATATAACAAAGACTAGGCGTGGGACTAAAGCTGGGGTTGGTCTCCAATCTCGTTCCTCAGTAGAATTCATTTTGATACATTACTCAAGGAAGCGTTGCCCAGAGTGTTTTTCTCTCTCTTTCTCTTTCTGCCCGACGGCTATTGTGTCAACTAGTGCGACAATTAGAGATACATTTTCGGTTTATCACTCATGGAGAATAGCATAGAACTCCTGGTTACTTAATTTCTGAACCGTCTTCGTGCTTTACGCAGGATCCGTTCGAACAGATTGCAGACACTTACAAGCAGGTCATGCCACAGAAACAGATGATGAAGTTTAGTAATAGCATGAGGAAAATTGACTCGGATCGATTCGTGCCCGAGGTATTAGAATTAATCTTACTTAACCTCAGAGGAGAAGCGGTACCAGGTGAAGAAGACATGAGGTAAGATTTCTAGATCTCTGATTACAAGAATTGTTTTCTTAAATTCAATTTTTTTAGCCTTTCAACTAGTCACGACATGCCTCCAACCTCCCTCCTTCTTTCGCTGTGTTGGTATTATCGCGCACCTTCACTAACTTAGCGCCTGGAATACAAAATGTAGATTACCTCATAGCAGATGTTTTGGTTAGGCTGCCCTCAGATTTTTCTTCTCTGTGGACTGATATTAAATTCAAATTCGAGGGGGGTTGGAAAGTGATATGAGTAAAGTTTATACTTCTCATTTTTTTAATTGACGTATAACCAAAAAATGACGTGCAGTTTCGATGGGTCTTCGACGGGAATACGCAAATTCAAGTAAATCTTCTCGGCTCTCATATACAACTCGCTACTAATCAACAATTTTGTGTACTAAGTTTTTGTCCCTCCTACCTTTAAACACTTTCCGAAATATAGAAGTTTTGAGAATACTGCGATTTAGTCTCGAAAGTCGGTCGGTGTTGTTTTTTGTTCACCGGGTGTTTTTGTCATCTGTTAGAAAGCAGATTAATTCGATGTCGAGGTTAATTTGTGTAAACGACTGTAGATTGCATTTTCTTTTCTTTTTATTATTTCCGCGCTAAAATAACTAACTCGGGATGTTGGGGGAATGGAAAAGCGCGTGGAGGTCTTTTCTTGTTCTTCCAATATCCCGACTGGGTCATAAAGTGGGAAGGATTGAACTGCGGTCCATAGCTTAAATGAGGATGTTTATTTGTGATACATCTCAGCCGGTAATCCCTTCCTTTAGCTTGCGAGACTTCATCGAATGGCATCTTGACAACAAGGGACATGAACCAGTTACCGGACTGGAAGAACTACCACCTGACGTGAAGCTGAAGCACGTGATCCACGCATGGCGAACTTCTGTTGAACTGTGGGACAGCTACCTGGACAAGAGGGATGCAGCTTTGGCGTAAAACTGCTGCTATTTGTTTTGTTTCACTTTTTTTTTTTCCTTTTTGTACTATTTACAACGGCCCAAGACTTTACGTCAGATTTTTCTCCTCATCTGAACTTTCCTCCAGTAGTATTTGAAGTTCCCTGTTTGGTTGTAGCATTAAGAGAACGATGAACGAAAAACTTAACGATAAAGACTGAAATAGCATAAAGTATCTGAACAAGGGGATAGGTCATTTTATGAAACGATTATCATGTTATCTGTTTTCAATTGCTTCGATTACGTTTAGGCATTTACAATAATTTTGGCTTTAGACTTCTAAGATTTAAGTTTTCACTAGTACAAGTTGGCTCGCCTTAATTGACTCTTCAGCAACTCAATCTAATGAGGACTGTACGTCAATTTGAATTATTACTAGAATTAGCAAAATATTAAGGTATTCTTTAAACTGCTATAGTTTAAGATTGGCTCAGAAACGCCAGTCCCCACTATACGCGAATAATGCCAAAAAAATATTAGTAGAACGTAAAATGCTCATGTTAGTAATGTTATAAATGTAAGTAATAAAGTTTTTGCTTGAAATTTGTCGCTTGTGGGCAAGTCATCCCTTCAACTGCTTTACATCGCAATTTTCTCGCAAGCTTAAGGTTGCCAACAAACCAGACATAAACTTTCAAAGTATGGCAAGACATAATATAGGGCCATATCAGAGGCCTCGCTAATATTCGCCTGAAAACCGAAGTTAAAATTTGATATTTGATTCGACATTTCAAGTCTTCTCGCTTTGTTCATAATTTGTTTCTTTCCGATACCCGCCGCATGACCAAATCCAGACTGAAAGCAAGTTAAGATCATGTCGAGCGTCCTGAAAGCGTTCGTTAGCTTTCATCGTAAAAGTGGAAGAAAATTCTTTTGAGCGTTCCAAAGAACGAGTTTTTGTGAGAAAATAAAAAGAAAACACATTGTTCTAATTGGTGGTTTTCACAAACTTGTTATTGACTTCCTCGTCATCAACGGCTTGGTTGTAGAATCTAAACTTGGTTTGTTTGAGCTCAAGCTGTACTGGCTGGTATAATCACTAAAATGAAACTAGAAATTGCACTCTAACAACCCAACAATACTTCGGTTTGGAGCTATCACTACTACGGTTCGAGGACGGAGGAAGCGATTGAGTTTCGGTGAGGACAATAGAACGATGAACACTTGACTTGTCATTCTGCCCGATCTTGGTCGCTCTTCGTAAAGAATCTTCTAATCATCCACTATTAAATTTATGCATCGTTGTCTGGCAGCAACTGTTCTCTGTGTTGGTCTCGTACCGTGAATGTCGCCACAATTAAAGTCAATCATTTCTAGTGGGACATCGAGGACGTTGAAGACATTTGACTATGAACTTAATCTCCTTTATACCCAAAAACGAAATTTCGAACAATGTTAAGGTTTTTTAAATTTTATTTATTTAATTCATTTTTTTACAATTAATTATTATAACATAGCTAGCAGAGCCGCGCAATCAAATTCGGTATACGTACGCGTGCTCAAAATCCCGATAGTGCACGCTGATAGCGTCAGCAAATCGCTTCGCCAGAATTTTTTTTTTCGCGCGAGTGGCCATTGTTAGCGCGGGGAATATATTTCGCGAAAATAATGGGTACAAACAGAGATGGCCCACCAGTCCCAAAACGAAGACAATTTTCCGACCTTTTGAATTTTGTATTTAAACTGCAATAAAATAAAACTCGAGCTTTCAACAGAAAATTTGAAATAAAACCAATTCCTATTTTGCTTAATATTTCGCTTACCACTTACAATGACTTCTGATATCGTTGTCCGTTTTTCGCGTGGGATTTGATGCACAGTTCCACCGGCTATGTTATAAAACAATTTGTTCATGCTTTTAGCTGTGCACTATCGAGTTATGGAGGACGTGGGAAGTTTGGAGACCTCGGCTATTGCCTCGGGCAACTCTTACCCTTCTTTCGTGCTCTCCAAACTTCCCACGTGCTCCTTAACTCGATAATGCACGCTAAAGTATGAACCAATTGTTAAATGGTTCCCTTGGGTCCGGAGGTTCCGCGGTTTGTTGATCCTCAGTTTAGTAACACCACTCGTTTCACAATCAGATCGTCATCCGGCAATAGCAGGGACTCACAATGTTGGGTTTGTGCCTGAATTGCCCATTCTGCACCACAGTACGAGAAAGAACTCAAAACACTCTACACTTTAACAAGACTGTGCATGTTACTCAAAGGAAAAAATAATTTCCCAGCACTGAACCCGGTGACTGATTCAAACGAACTTAATTCAGTCGCCCACCTCATTACCCTTTCATAACATATTTTCTGAGTTGAGTGGTTCGCCGAACACTTTGATCTGAGATTCGCTAGGACTTGAATGTCACTCCTTCCATCACTTCCTGTTAACTCTTAAGTGAATCTGCCGACCAAAGCATTAGGATTTCGCAGTTGCTTATGTGCCAAAGTCAATTCTTCAGACGATTGAAAGTATGTGTGTGTGTTTTTTTGTTTGTTTGTTTTGTTTTGTTTTGTTTTGTTTTTACTTTATACTCTCACTGGTCAACTAGTTCAAGTTTCTTCGTCTGTTTAACCCAAATTCTCCTTTTTTCCATTCCTATCTCACGTTTCGCCTCGCACTCGCTCAGTATGCATTGTAACGCGATGATCTAATGTTTACTTGCATATGATTGAACGAACCTCTATCAGTTTCTTACATCGGAAAAAATATACTTCAGAACGCATTTTATACCGGATTGCAAGTGTTTTTGACTCATGCAAATTAAAGATTAGAGGCAGTGACTTACACGAGGTTTCTTTTCTCTCAAAATGCACAGGATTATTTTCGTCTGCAAAAGTGTTACTGATCGAGCCAGTCGCCAATGTACACCTAAGATCATTGAAGTTAATCAATCAGCCAAATAACTTTAACGGTTTCCGCAGAAAACTATATTTTCTGAGTTGAGTGGCTACCACTTTCATCGACAGAAGCATTTGATCCTACAATCAAGAAAACATTGTCAAAACGCTTTCATATCAAATGCCCTCTGTAAGGTCCCCAGCCAAAACAGACCTGCAGTTTTTTATAAGGAGTTTATAATACATCAATACCTTGAGGTTATTTGTTGAAAAGTTTCCTCAATGTTAATAATACGTTTGATTAGATAGAGAATTTTTTGTAAATTAATTCAGATGAGCCTGAAGCTAGTATATCTCCCGATAAATAGACAGACACAAATGGGCTTCGAGTGGGCATCCAAGTATTGCAAGTTCGCGTTTCTTTTAAAGACAGACGATGACGTGTTTGTGAATGTTCGAAGAGATAACTCCTCCTTAAGAGATCCCATTACACCGAGAGAAAATCTTTACGCGGGCCGTCATTATAGGAGCCCTTGGGTTCTGAGACAGGGTAAATGGAAGGTAACCCGTGAAGAATATAATGTTACGTTCTATCCAGACTACTGTTCTGGAATTGGATTCATTTTATCTGGTGATGTTGTCGTTTCATTAGTGAAGTTTTTCCAAAAAAAAATCACACCTTGGATATGCACATTCTTATCCAACTTTCATATTAAATTTTCTCGTTGCT
The DNA here is from genome assembly GCF_964205215.1 of Stylophora pistillata. NCBI lineage: Eukaryota > Metazoa > Cnidaria > Anthozoa > Scleractinia > Pocilloporidae > Stylophora > Stylophora pistillata. The sequence goes on from NC_142522.1 coordinate 33,368,139, forward strand.
ATAAGTAATAATGTCTTACGTGTTACACTCTGACCTGCTGTAACTTTAACTCCCCAAACATGTTTATCAAAACATTCATAATGTTAATCTCATTTTAGTTTTATTGGATTGTAACTCGAAATTTTCAAAGATTTTGAAAGCGTTACCTACATGAAAAAATAAACAACTCGGGAAATGTTTTTTAGAATAGAGTCCGATGTGCGTGGTTCAGTTTAGTCTATTTTATTATATAGATACTTATGAAATGCCAAGATTTTTCCTTTTACTAAAAAATCATATCTTTATCGCGTGCAGTGAAGATACTATTTTAATCTTTCAAGTGTGAGGATATTAGTATCGCCATGGTTGCTAACATGACTTTCTCTTCTTCGTTAGCATTTTAACTTTTTGGAACAGAAAATACAAGTATTATTGTCTTATTTCTCCTTTATAACCTTATATCGGAGTTTTATAACACTTTTGTGACAGGCATTTTGCGATAGGTGACCACTTTGATTGCACCATTTTGCTGTTTCAAAGATGAATAAAAAATGTGGAAATTTCATCAGTATCTATAATATAAACAGAACACTACATGGCCGCCTGAGGATATGAGTTTTATCTTCTCGTGCTAAAAGTATCTCTCACGAGTGAGCGAAGCGAACAAGTGAGAGATACTTACAGCACGAGGAGATAAAATTGATATTCCCGCACGGCCATGTAATATCCTCTATATCTTAATGTTACTTCAATTTTAAAATTCACAAGTTTAAGAGTCATACTACGGTCATTTTAAAGAGGGCAGGATGTTCAGATCGTTGCCAGAGAGAGTTCTGAACTGGTGAACCATGTGAACACGGGAAGGTAAAATCTAGTATATGAATCAAAAACCAAAGACACGAGGATAGAAATGATCATTTTCTCCTCTCAACATATTCTCATATAGGTCCGCTTTTATATTGACTGGCTGTTAGTTCTAACCATCCATGTTGTGGCAATTTCAACTCCGTTGTCTCTGACAATGTAGACAATTTGAATAAAATATCAAGTGGACGGCTTCTTTCCCTCTTACAGTTGTATTATTGGAGGATCAAAACCATTCATCTAGTTGCAAACATCATTTTTATTTTACAAGAAGGGGTGGTGTGGGGGGAGGGGGCGTTGGACCGTTGATCGCTTTGGCCCTGGCTTGACATACTTAACAAACAACCACCTCACGCTCTGTTAAATGCGCCTTCGTTTGCTTCTAAAACAAGCACAGCCTCTATAGGTATCTTAATTCTTACCGTATTTATTCGCCTATAAGCCGAGCGATTTTTCCAACAAATTAAACTGAGAACAGGTAAATTCTCACCAAGGAAGGGGGTTCGGCTTATAGCCGAGTATTTTCGCCAAAAAATATTTACGGGTGCTTAACAAGATTCGAAATTCAATGTTTATTCGACTGTAAGCCGAGCGATTATCAACAAACACAAATTTCCGAGATCACGAAAGGTTGGTACATCTAAATCATTGTTGGTTCTGCTCGACGGAAGCTCGAATCGCATAGGAGTTTCATCCATATTGAACAGCCTGGAGAGCGAATGGCCATACCGCTGCCGAAATGCGATCACGAACCGATGGAACTGGATGATCTTTTCTTCCAGATCTTGTGGGAGTCGCTGGGCCAGGGTTGTCCTAGTGCGAAGGCTGATGGAATGGCGCTTTTTCTATCTCTTGTAGCAACCCAGTGAGGCTTTGAAGTCTGGATCACTGCTCAACTCCTTCGCTTTTAGCCGTAGAATTAATCCGCTTACAGCAATAATTCCTGTAAAAGATAACAGAGATCAATTGTTTGACTTGTTTTGACGACATGAAAAACTGGCCAATCAGAAGCGGTCATTCCCACGGTTTGTGTAAACATTGCAACACGATCTGACAGATATCAGTTGATCGAAGCTTTTCATTGTTATAAAGAAGCGAAAGACTTACCTTGACTCCCCTGCTCTGAAAACCAGTCCAGAAGGGTTTGATCCAATTCAGGATACTTTGGCGAAAAGCAGCCCATCGTCTTTCGCTTTGCTGACATTTTAAGCTCTTTGCATTAGCACACTTTGAAATTACCACGAACGTTTCGCTTATCGTTGGTGTGTAACCCTGGTAACCTTGTCACTCGAAAATCATTTGCTTTTTTCATTTTTCAGTGAAATTGCCGCAGGAATATTTTTCACCGTTTGTTGCCTTTGCGCTTTCACAGGCCATGATTATGGGGACTTCAAAAGAGATTTTTCGCTTATTCTTAACTACTTTGGCAATAGGTACGGCCCTATGCAGCATTCAATTCCTTCTTCACTTTTATCCAGCTCTCCTCTCCTGGCCCCGGCCTCTATCTTCTGAATCGACATCAAAAAGGGATCATAAATTGAAGGAGTCAATTCAATGGATCACGTCAGCACCTCCATTTACATCCGCTAATCTCACAAATGGTGAAACTCCAATATTGAAACACACGACAACGCTGGCTACGAACAGAGCTTGTTCCAAATATTACTATCTTATCATACTTGTTTCAACAGCTCCCGGACACTGGCAACGAAGAAATCTTATTCGCAAGACTTGGGCCTTCGAAAGAGACTCTTTCTCGCGATGGACGACAGTTTTTCTTGTCGCTCAGAGCAGAATACAAGCTGAGTCCATTGCACTGTTAAAAGAAGATAAAGTGCATGGAGACCTTGTGCGAGCAAACTACTATGATCATTACTGGAATCAGACCTACAAGATACAAATGGGCTTCGAGTGGGCATCCAAGTATTGCAATTTTGCGTTTCTCTTAAAGGCAGACGATGATGTGTTCGTGAATGTTCCTAGAGTTATCTCCTTCTTGAGAGACCCCACTACACCGAAAGAAAGTCTTTACGCAGGCCGTCAATATAGGAGCCCTCCGGTTCTGAGACGGGATAAATGGAAGGTAACCCGTGAAGAATATAATAGTACGTTCTATCCAGACTTCTGTCCTGGATTTGGATTTATTTTATCTGGTGACGTTGTCGTTTCATTTGTCGAAGCTTTTTCATTAGTGCCTCACTTCAGATTGGACGATGTATACGTGGGTATGCTAGCGAATCACATTGGGATAAAAATTACTAGCAACGAGGGCTTTGAATTCAGTGAAAAGCCACCTCGATGTAGACCAAACAACGGCACATTGGTAATGCATGGAATACTAGGAGATTGCCTCGTCAAGATGTTTAATCGAACCAGCTATGTGCGATATGTGTAAAATGTTTAAAAAAACAAACAACTCGAAGAAATGTGTTATTAGAGCAAAGTGTGATGTGTATTTTACAGTTGAACCTATCATCTAGGTCTTACTTTAATGTTAAAATTTACAGGTTTAAGAGTCAGACTACAGTGATATTCTTGAATGAGGGCGGGAAGTGCACCGAGCTTGTTGCCAGAGAGTTCTAAGCTGGTCAACAATGTGAGTAGTACTGAGTAATTAAGTATTATCATATAAGGGGAAAAATTACTGAATTCTGATTCGACAAGACAGAGGGCATTTTTTCTTAATTTTTGTAATTGCCCCGGGAAAAATTACTTGAAAATGATTGGCTGAAAATCGCTTAGCAACGGTTGCTGAGGTAAAGAAATTTCTGTTTGTTGTTGTAACAATGGCGTCCCATTTTGCGCGAGATTAGTAAGAGAACATTTTGCCCCTTATATTATAAATAAGTAGTCACATGGTTCCTCGTACAATTGAGGATTAATATCACTTGTGTTTTCGGAAGTTGCAGAAATTGCCCTCGTCGCTGCGCGACTGGGGCAATTTCAGCAACTTCCGAAAACACGCGAGATATTAATCCTTAATTTTACTCGGCCCCATGCGATTACCTATACAAATCAAAGACATTATGTAGAAGCTGAAGACACGAGTATATGGGGTATAAATCACGCTTTTCTTTGAACATATTCCCTCGGGTCCGATTCGTTATTGACTGGCTGTTTATGAGACCATCCACGCTTCGGAAATTTCAGTTCTGCTCTCTTTGTCAAAGTAGACAATCCGAGTCAATTTTGAAGTAGATGGCTACTTTCCCTCTTAAATTTTTATCATATAGATACTGATGAATACCAGGATTTTTCCTTTACTAAAAAATCATATCTTCGTCGCGTGCAGTGAAGATACTATTTTTATCTTTCAAGTGTGAGAATATTGGTGTCGCCATGGTTACTAACATTTTTTCTCTTCTTCACTAGAATTTTGACTTATTGGAACAGAAAATATAAGCATTATTGTCTTTATTTCTCCTTTATAACTTTATATCAGAGTTTCATAACATTTTTGTGACAGGCATTTTGGGATTGGTGACCACTTTATTTGCACTACTTTGCTGTTTCGAAAATGAATAAAAAACGGTTGTTTTTTATGTGGAAATTTTATCAGTATTCCATACAAGTCCGCTTTTGTATTGACTGGCTGTTTGTTGTAATCATCCCTGCTGCGGCAACTTCAACTTTGTTGTCTCTATCAATGTAAACAATTTGATTTAATTTTCAAGTGGATGGCTTCTTGCCCCCATTAAAGCCTTCGTATGATTCAGAGTGAGGCTGAAGGTGACCTTGTTGTGATAGAGACCTGTATCTAGTCAGCATGATAACAAAGTGATTTACATTTGAAAGGCAGCAAGGTTTGTATCATAACAAGGTCACCCCTAGTCTCACTCCCATTCAAAGGCTTGGCAACAAAGCACACGACTATAAAATGGACTATTGGTACGGTCGTATGCAGCATCTAATTCCTTCTTTCCTTTTATCCAGCTCTACTCTCCCCGGCCTCTATCTTCTGAATCGACATCAAAATGGGATCATGAATTGGACGTGTCAATTCAATGAATCACTTCAGCACCTCCATTTACATCCGCTATCTCAAAAATGGTGAAACTCCAATAATCAACTGAAACACGAGACAACGCAGATTACAAACAGAGCTTGTTCCAAATATTACTATCTTATCATACTCGTTTCAACAGCTCTCGGACACTGTAAATGAAGAAATCTTATTCGCAAGACTTGGGCCTTCGATAGAGACTGTTTGTCACGATGGACGACAGTTTTTCTTGTCGCTCAAAGCAGAGGTCGAAAAAATCGTTTTTTCTTTTATTGGACATGATTGAAGTTAGACATTTTACCTAACGTTCACAAAAAGAAAAATTTTTAAATCTCAAACGTCCGACTTATTTAGGAAAACGTATTGTTAAATAAAAGTTGATAAATCAGGAGGGTGTCATAATCTCGTAAGTAAGTAAGTAAGTAAGGACTTTATTTTTAGAGGGGGACACGTAACAGCTGTATAGCTGACAAACCTGTGGCCCTCGAACTAGATTATACAGCATTACAAAAAAACTGATAAATAAATAAATAAATAATTACAAAATTCTATAATAGAAATAGCAGGATAGATTAAAAATATTGAGAAAGATAAAATTAATTTATAAAAATTAAATTAGATAATGTACTATTGCTTAATCATTATTGTTTCAAAGTTGTCCAGGTTTTTATATGAGCTTATAAGATGCTTTTTCACAGCTGTTTTGAATAGCTTCCCACTAGGCTTATTTTTGATATCATGGGGAAGGCTGTTCCATAACTTAACTGCGTCAACACTGAATGCCTTGCAAAGGCATTCAGTGCATTCAGTCATTCATACATTCCCTCGTAAAGGGACAAACCCCCTGGGGAGTATTCGCGGCTCTTTCATGGTATTTTGCATGTTTTGTTTACAGCGCGCACTTGACAAAATTCACACGTGAAAGTTCTCTACTTTGTGGAAAGTCTTTTCTTATGGATAAAAAACAGAAATCGAAATTAGAGAGGAGTTCCTGGGCAAAGAAAAAGAAAAAATCACTCCCAAAGAAGAAAAAAAGGCACCATTTTGTCAGGAGAAAAAAACCAGTGCTGGCACTACTCTCCACGTTGGCATCTAAATTACAAACAAAGAAGTCGCCATCAAATTTACCTTTGTCGCACATAACATTAAAAACGAAGTTCCTTTTAGTAAGCAAGTACCGGCCTTGATACAAAATATTGGCAGTCGCCTCGAATCGTATGAAATTATGAATAAACCTACCCGAGGAACTCATTTCAGCGATAAGGGTATTACATAATCTGTCTGTCGATTCGCTGTTTTGTTTTTCAGCAGTTTCTCCAGCTTTCCCCTTTTTGCCGCGGGTCTTTTCTTTGCCAATTTATTCCATTACTCAACGTTCAACAGAGCGAGATATAAAAAAAAAAAAACGTGACGCTAAGAGGTCCCGTCTTCCCATTGGTTCGCGGTTTCAGGAGGCGAGATAATTCTTAAATTAAACGAGACTTACCTGTAAGTTGAAGTTTGATTGGGATTCTATCTTGTCATCAGTCAGGAAGGAAGAAGTCACATGAGAAGCACGCGCGCTTGCTTATCTAGCCATTTTATAAAACCAACTAACCGGCCTATAGATGCATAGGAACGAAGGAGTAGGGTGGGAAAAAAATTGGAGACCCTCCCCCCCCCGAGGGTTGTGGGAGGGCATGTGACTTCTTCGTTCCTGACTGATGACAAAATAGAATCCCAATCAAACTTCAACTTACAGGTAAGTCTCGTTTAATTTAAGAATTCTATCCTGTCATCAGTCATACGTCACTACGGAGTCACATGAGAATTTAAAGCGTGCGAATGTGGGCCGAGTCTTACACATGACACGTGGTCCAAGTCGCCAAAGATCATCGTTGTTATAATGAATGATAAAATGGTCAAAAGGCTAATATGCGATCCATTTATTCTGTGAATTCGCGGACATAAGAATGTTCTAACGATACCAAGAACGAGAAAATAAGTGAATCATCGATATTACAAATCATTGGCAGTGTGCTGAGTTGAGCGTGGTCTAGGATATGGCTACCAAAGTTAGGATTAATGGGTTTATTGTAATGTCTGGCAAATGTTTCTACTCGCGACCATCCTCCCGCTTTTAGAATGTCTTGCATGGCGAGTCCTGACGATAAGGCGAATGACGAAGAGGCAGTCCTGCTACTGTGGGCTGAGTATTGCTCAGTATTAATACCGGCTTCCGTGAGCATGGATTTTATCCAGCATCCAATCGTGGCTGTTGTGGCTGGTTTGTACGATTTCAATAGGCTAATAAATAGCTTCGAGTCCTGGCGAAGGGGTCTGGTTTGCGTTAGGTAGTGTCGTATATGCGTAACCGGGCAGAGTTGTAGTTTAGACGGATAAGCCTTGATCTCGATAGGCTCCAAATGATTGCCAGGTCTAGATGTTTTTAGTTTTTCTTGTACTGAGAAGCGCAGCTTAGTGGACATATCTTGCATCAATCGGGTGTCGAGGCATGCCAAAGTCTGACATCTTTGAGTAGTTGTTAAGGCGAGTAGCGTGACAAGCTTGAGAGTTAATTGTTTCAATGTGAGTTCCTCCAGAGGGGGCATAATGCGGAAGTGGTCTAAAACTATTCTGACGTCCCAGATGGTTGTGTGACGTGGTAACGATGGTTTCAGCTCGAAAATTCCTTTTAACAAACGAATTACAAGTGGGTGCTCACCGAATTTTGATTTTTCCCCCAGTGATAAAGTAGTGGACAAAGCCGATCTTGCTGTGTTGATGGCGCTGTAGCCAAGCCCTTGTTTATAAAGATAGGTGAGGAAAGCTAAGCCGTCCTGGACATTTGCCTCAGATAGTTTCATTTTCCTTTTCTCGCAGAAGTCAGTCCAACGTTTCAAGTAGGATTTGTATTGCTTTGAAGTGGATTTTCGCCATGAAGCTATGATGATTTCGATAGTGTCATCTGAGAGTCCTGTTTCAGTC
>NC_142522.1:33380951-33433451 GCF_964205215.1 Stylophora pistillata
CAGTGAATGAGGGTTGAGGATGCTATCATTCCACTGCAAAATTCTGCGACTGTGTGCCTGGTAAATGTAGTCGATCATGTAGTTGTTTATCATGTACAACACTGGAACAGGCTTCCCAAAGCGAGCTATCATGTCTGAATATCGACAAGGATAGCTATGTCTCTTTAGAAAATTTAGAAAAATGCAAAGAGCCTCCAATCCACTACAGATACTTCTTTGATAGCATTCCACTACCTAAAGAATCCCCAATACTTCAGCTAGAAATGATAAGTCGTTCTTGTAGAAACGAAACTCTGAACGGCACTCGTCGTCTTCTAAATCATCGAAGTCAAAACCAGGATAAGAATTATACGGAAGAGCGACATTATCGGACCTGTTTAAATCGTACAGGAGTAGAAGTTCCTCATCGTTTATCAAACCATCACTGTGGCTAATCAAAAGTTGATTTCTAACTTCCTTCAAAGACACAAATGAGCGGCGTTTTGTAATGGCTGCTTAACTGTTTAGAAATTCCCGCCACGACGGCGTTCTCTCCCCAGTCTTATGCGGGTTTTGGAGTCCCCGTCGCCGTCCCCGCTTTCGTTGCTTAAAGTCCCTAATGGCCTTTTGGACACTACCCGCCTTGAATTGCGTGCATGCACCCGTAAGGTATTCGTGTATGTCACTCAAGACACTGGGAAAATTACTTACCGAATTTTTTATGTCGCGCAGCATGGATATTATTTTTTCGCCTTTGGTTTCCCTTGAGGCTTCTTCTGACCTTTCACTAAAAAACGATCCTTGCTGTAGTGATCGCCATAGAAGCCTTTACTAGACTTGCCTCTATCGCGGCGGAACTCATTGTTCGAATAGTATGGGCGGGTGGGTCCCATTGGCTTTTTGTGTGCGTTGGCGCCAATCTTTTTGCCGATTGCGCTCGTCTCCTTCGCATCACGTACTTGCTTCGTCAAGTCCTCGCCAAAGAGGTGTTTTGAAACATTATCTTGTGATTCTTTTGTACACAAGGAGGCGTATTCTGGTTTCAGCATTGGTCTAATGCGTTCCCGCCTCAAACCAATGATATCTCCCGCAGCATGGCCTAATAAAGCGATAGCAGCAATATTTTGGGCCAGAAGCGTTTTAGATCTTTCGGAAATATCGCCAACGAATGGCTCAGATGACTTAAGCAGCGCGAAGGAAGCCTTCTGAAGGGTTTCCTGTATATTCTGTAGGCGTTTGTCTGCTTTTTTCTAGTGGTTTGCTAATTGACACAAGATTTCCTTGTTGACCTGGGCTACGTGGAGCTCACAGTTTTCGGGATGAGCATGCTTTTCAACCAGTGGTTTTAGCTTTTCTGGCGGTAAAGTTATTCCCCAGCGTTTCTTCGCAATGTTTGCTATGCTTTGGTTGATTTCCGGCCCAACTGGAACGGAGTCGGCAAATTCTGCTTCGAGGCTTTTGATAGATTCATCAGGCTCATTGGCCGATTGGGTTGGCGACTCATCCTCGGCGGAGGTACCCGAAGGATTGATCAAATCGTCGATATCTTGGTCCGAAGCTGTGGTGCTGAGCTCATCAAAGTCGCGTCGACGTTTTGGCGCGGGTTCGGATTCCTCATCCTCAACGTCGTACTGTTGTGTACAACGTTGGGGAGGCTCCCCGCGAGCAACAAACTGTTCGAAGAGTGTTGCCATAGAACTCATAGATTTGTTCATTTCTGCGAGGGTCTCGCGTAGTGTTTCAGTGCCAGGTTGGCTAGTTATTTCAATTTCGGCAGGCTGTCTAGAATGGTCAGGTTGACCGCCCGAAAAGCCAGGTTGGCCTGTGATTTCGGCTTCAACGACTATTTGCGTTGCCTCGTTGGCCATGATAATAATAACAGTCAGCTAGATTTCTGTAAAACACTAAGACAGAAAAATGAGCAGAGGGTAGAGAGATGATAGAGACTGGGTATATACTCACTACAAAAGGTTTGAATACTGGACCACGGTGGTTCTATACTGCAGGCTAAGAAAGCGAACGTACAATGGCTAGATAAGTAAGCCGGCGCGCGTGCTTCTCATGTGACTCCGTAGTGACGTATGACTGATGACTGGATAGAATCTCCTGATGTGGCACTGGTTGTTTACAAACCTTTAGGAGCTAAAATCTTGCATTTGATTTTGAGAGGAATACACCTACTTTGAGCGAAGTTATAGGGTGTATAGATTTGACCGATTTTCGTAAAATTAGGCCAAAACATTTCAGAGATAATGACGAACGAAAGAGTGTCAGGAAATTTTGATATTTGAAATATTTTTCCCGTTGTGTCCATTTACGAACCACGTTTCGCATAATTTACGCTACTCTAACTTTGGATTCGGATATCTAAACAACCAACTGTGCAGTCATTTTGCTCGTGCTGTGGGATCCGATACCCGATAAATTCAATAAAAGGATCCCCGGTCGTTTCACGCCTTACCGGCTTCTGATACTCCCAAAATGAAAAAAATTCCTAAAAAATATATTTTTATCGTAAACTACATTTATAACCTTTCTTTTGATTTATAGTTTGTTAGGGTTTTCTTGAAACTAGCGCGCGCACGAATTTTTTCCCGAAGGATATCCGTGAAGGTGGGAAATAACCTGAAAGTTTTATTGCTGGAGGGTCGTGATCATGAAACTTTTCACCTGTAAACAAACAGACGTGTTATTTTGAGGGAGGAGAGGGAGGCGAAGGGGGTAGAGAGGAGCTATGAAGACACTTCGGGAGAGCTATTGCCTCCGGTCGTTGATCGATTTGGCACAGGCGCAACATACTAAATGTATCAATACCATCATTTTGATTTAGTAATACAACTTACAAAGATTATTGGCAGCCAGTGAAGCTGATGTGGACCTACAATTAACTAATAAAATGTGAAGTAACAAAGTTAACAAAATAATTTTAAAAAATTACCCTAAGCTATTTAAATATACAACGGGCCATAAACCTGCCAGTTAGCTCAATGGTTAGAGCGCTGGACTGTTGTGCGGGAGGTAGAGGGTTCGAGCCCCGGCCGGACCAACACTCAGGGTCTCAAAATAATTGAGAAGAATATGCTACCTTTCTATAACATCAAGAAATGACTACATATTCTAGTCTTCTCGGCTAGGGACGAATAAATGGACGTCCCGTCTCTTCACTCTGACGAAGGGCAAACGCCCGAAACGTCAGCTTTTAAATTCTATATTGAACGTATAACTAATTCACACACTACACATGCGCGAGGGCATGCGCGATAAGGGTCAGTTTTGGCCAGCCGTGTGGCTATTCCCTGTGCAAGCGAAAGAAAATTGAAATAATTCTGAAGTGGATGGCTTCTTTACCCATTAGGTTGTATTGCTGGAGGATCAAAACCATTCACCTTGTTACAAAGAGGTGTATTCTTTTGCAAGGCTAGGTGGGGGGACTGTTGATCCCTTTGGCCCTGGCTTAACATACTGAACGAACAACCACCTCTAACTCTGTTAAATGCGCCTTCGTTTGCTTCCGAACCAAGCAAAGCTTCTATAAGTATCTTAGTTCCTAGGCACTTTGCATTAGCAATACTTGGATTTTCGATAGAGAGTCTTTGCCGCTATGGACGACAGTTTTTTGTCGCTCAGAGCAGAATACAAGCTGAGTCTGTTGCATTGTTAAAGGAGGATAAAGTGCATGGAGACCTTATGCGAGCAAACTACTTTGATATTTCTGGAATCAGGCCTTCAAGATACAAATGGGCTTCGAGTGGACATCTAAGTATTGCAAGTTCGCATTTCTTGTAAAGACAGACGATGACATGTTTATGAATGTTCCTAGAGTGATCTCCTTTTTGAGAGACCGCACTACACCGAAAGAAAATCTTTACGCGGGCCGTCATTATAATGATAATAATAATAATAATTTAATATTTATATTGCAAAAATTAACATGTCAATATGATCAAATGCGCATCACAACACTTTTCGGGGGACTTTGGCCGGACTGCATCAGCAGTTTACAAACAATCGAAGGAAACTTATTTGAAGATGCCCCCTCCCCCCCAATCCTAGTAAACAGGCCAGACCACATCATAGTAATCTTGTGAGTGGGTTCTTTAACGTCCCCTGCCTAACCAATTTAGCTAATTAGTAGATGCAGGAGACGGGACCTACGGTTTATTCGTCCTTATCCGAGAAGACTAGAATGTCTATCCATTTCTTGATGTTATAGAAAGGTGGCGCATTCTCCTCAGTTATTTTAAGGCCTTGAGTGTTGGTCCGGCCGGGGCTTGAACCATCGACCTCGACCTCCCGCACAACAGTCCAGCGCTCTAACCAATTGAGCTAACCGGGTGGCGGTTATCGGAACCTTTGGGTTTTGAAACAGAGTAAATGAAAGGTAACCCGTGAGGTATATAATGGTACGTTCTATCCAGACTACTGTCTCGGATCTGGATTCATGGCGATGACGTGTTCGTGAATGTTCCGAGAGAGATCTTCTTTTGAGAGACCCCACTACACCGAAAGAAAATCTTTACGCGAGCCGTCATTATAGGAGCCCTCGGGTTCGGAGACAGGGTAGATGGAAGGTAATCCGTGAAGAATGTTATGTTACGTTCTATCCAGACCACTGTTCCAGATTTGGATTAATTTTATCTAGTGATGTTGTCGTGTCATTTGTGGAAGCTTTTTCATCGGTGCCTCACTCCAGATTTGAAGATGTATACGTGGGTATGCCAGCGAATCATCACATTGGGAAAAAAATTAGTAACAACGAGACCTTTGAATTCAGTAGAAAACCACTTCAATGTATACCAAACAACGGCACATTGGTAATTCGACAGGTGTGATTGGCGCGTTTCGATCCTCGATGTTAGTGAGTTGTTCTCTCGGCAGTCCGCTGTTGTACAACTCTCCTGTTGTTGTGTTTTTCTATTTCACAGTCCCTGTTGATGTTGTTAAGGTGAAGTCTTATCGTAGCCTCTTTAACCCTGCGAGTGTACCAGTGAGGATCACGATCAATAAACTTAACCTCATTCCAAAGCAGTTTGTGTCCGGTGTTGTGGGCGTGCTCTGAAACGACAGAGGTCTGGGTATGAGCTAGTCGGATGTCTCTGTCGTGCTCCTTTATTCTTTCTTGCATTGGTCTTCCAGTCTCAGCGATGTAAACTTTTCCGCATGTAAACTACACTGTCTTGTTTGGCCGGATCAACAGCGCCTTTCGCTTTTACTAGAGCTCTGATCTTTGACTAGTTTCTGACTTGAAGATACCGGGTACGCCTTGTAGTCGGTTCGTAGGCACTGAAATTGTAATTAGCCAGCTTTTACAATTTTTGTAAAAAAAAAAAGTCACTCCTTGGATATGCCCGTTCTTATCAAACTTTCGTATTAATTTTTCTCGTTGCCAACTAATAATCTCTTACATCATTTAATGTTTCTCACTCTTACCTGCTTTAACTTTAACTTCGCAAACATGTTTCTCAAAACATTCATAATGTTAACCTCATTTTAGTTTTATTGGATTATAACTCGGAATTTTGGAAGATTTAGAGAGCCTGACCTACATGAAAAAACAAATGACTCGAGGAAATGTTTTTTAGAATATAGTCCGATGTGCATGATTCAGTTTAGCCTGTTTGATTATATAGATACTGATGAACTACCAGGATTTTTCTTTTTACTAAAAATTAATATCTTCATCGCGCGCAGTGAAGATACTACTTTTATCTTTCACTTGTGAGAATATTGATGTCGCCATGGTTACTGACATGATTTTTTTTTCTATTCTTCATTAGAATTTTAACTTATTGGAACAGAAAATATAAGTATTATTGTCTTAATTTCTCCTTTACAAATTTATATCCGAGTTTCTTAACATTTTTGTGACAGGCACTCTGTGATAGGTGACCACTCTAAGCTGTTCAACAATGTGAGTAGTAATAAGTAAGTAAAATTGAAGACACGAGTATAGAGGGAATAAATCACTCTTTTCTTTGAACATATTCCCTCAGGTCCGATTCGTTACTGACTGGCTGTTTATGAGACGATTCGCTTTTTGTGAATTTCAAGTCTGCTTTCTCTGTCGATGTAGACAATTTAATTAATTTTCAAGTAGATGGCTTCTTTCCCTCTTAAGGTTACTTCCCACCTTCAGAGGTCGAAAAAACTCGTTTTTTCTTTTATTGGACTAGATTGAAGTTCGACATTTTACCCAATGTTTTAAAATCTCAAGCGTCCGACTTATTTAGAAAAACGTATTTTTAAATAAAAGTAAATCAGAAGGGTGTCATAATCTCGTAAAGGGGCAAACCCCCTGGGGAATATTCACGGCTCTTTCATAGTATTTGTTTACAGCGCGCACTTGACAAAATCCACACGTGAAAGTTCTCTGCCTAGTGGAAAGTCTTTCCTCAGGGATAAAAAGCGGAGACTAAAATTAGAGAGGAGTTCCTGGGCAAAGAAAAAGAAGAAAGAAAGGGTACCATTTTGTCAGGAAAAGAAAACCAGTCCTGGCACTTCTGTCCACGCTGGCATCCAAATTACAAACAAAGAAGTCGCCTTCAGATTTACCTTTGTCGCACTTAAGGTTAAAAACGAAGATCCTTTCAAAAAGCTAGTACCGGCCCATCCTCGGAGACCCAGGGGCTGTGAGTCGATTTCGAGTTAGGGCGGAAGAGCCCCTGGGGACATTGTCTTACAAGACAGGTTCCAAACGGTCGCAGTCGTTCTGGCATCTGATTGGTGCCAGAAAACCTTTGTGTTTTTCTGCCCAATCAGAGTGAAGCGTGTTTAGAGTCCTTTCGTGTGTTTTACATGTAACACGGACCGATTACAAGGAGCTCACTTGCTCGCCACGACGGTTTGTTTGAGCCGCGCGACGAAGCTTTGCTCGAGGTGAAAAGTTTCAGTCTCAGCACACAATGTAAGAGAAATCGATCAGATTTTCCGTGAAAATCTTACCGGAGACTACACTGAATACTTTCGCAGGTATCACAAGAGAACGTGTTTAAAATTTTGCGAGGTTCGTACAAAACATAACGGTTGCAGGCGTTAATATGTCGCTTTAAACGTTAGATGATATTTAGGCTTAAATATTTGTATAATTTGCTGTAACTGAAACTTTGCCAATCCCGTGAAGTTATTTCGTTGCACGGTACACGCAGGTATGTCGAGCAACTGGTGCTTCAGCCGCTTTCTGTGCACGCCAAAATCTAATCTAATCTTCACGTGAAAAAAAATAAAAGCTAAGCGTGGAAACTGTTGTTTATTAGATGTGAGTAGATGACCCTGTACTAAGCTGACATTTACAATAAAGCAAACCCACCCTTTCCATCCAAAATTTCTTTGTCTTTGGTTTTGTTTTCCCCAATGAAAGCAGCATCGATTCTCAATGATCAAAAGTATTTAACTTGGTCTTCAACAATCGACAAAAGAGGTGAAATGACAATGACTAAGGGACTAGAAGAGAATCCGTGGCCTCTCGAGCTCAAGAATTTGAACACTCCAGGTAGCAGTTGAAAGATTAAGCTCTTTCCAAACCCCTTCGGTAACTGTCCGAAAACATCTCTCCTTCCCACGATGTTCTCGATAATAAGTTTTTGTTCAGATTTTAATTGGCTAACCGGAAACACAGCAAAGCTTTCTCTACCGCTTGTTGGAGGTCGTCCACGAACTTAACGTTCTCTGCAACCTTGGCCATATTTTGGAAGACTTTACTACAAAGCGAAGATTAGATTTTGGCGCGCACAGAAAGCTACGTAAGCGTAAGGGCTTACCGGGTAATTTGCGAAACGAAACGAAACCAAGCGAAACGAAACGAAACAAGGTTCGCAGACAATTTCTTTAGGCGCTCTGCTCCCGAATATTGTCTTGCTAGATAAAGCAAAGGCTTACAGACGCGACAAGAAATTATTCCCTCCCTGCGAAAACTGTTCCCGGTAGATGCCTTGTTTCGCAAAATACCAAGAACGGCCGGCTTATGGTATTTTACGAAACGAAACGAAACGAAACAAGGTTCGCAGCCAATTTTTTAGGCGCTCTGCTCCCGAAGTTGTCTTGCTAGATAAAGCAAAGACAGACTTACAGACGCAACAAGAGATTATTCCCTCTCTTCGAAAACTGTTCTCGCTAGATGCCTTATTTCGCAAAATACCAATAACGGCCGGCTAATGGTTGCGAAACGAAACAAGGTTGGCAGACAATTTCTTTTAAGCGCTCTGCTCCCGAAAATTGTCTTGTTAGATAAAGCAAATACTGGCTTACGGGCGCGACAAGAAATTATTCCCTGTCTCCGAATAATGTTCTCACTAGATGCCTTGTTTCGCAAAAGACCAATAGCGGCCGATTGGTAATCGAAGAAACAAGATTTGCTGATAGACTATATATTACGGTGGCCCATAGGGGGACATGACACATTTTTTTTATCGCTCGATAAATGATAGATTATCGCGCAATAAATGGAAATTATCGCGCGATAAATGGAAATTATCGCGCGATAAATGAAAAATTATCGCGCGATAAATGAAGACTATCGCGCGATAAATGGAGATTATTGCGCGATAAATGGAAATTATCGCGCGATAAATGGAAATCATCGCGCGATAAATGGAAATTATCGCGCGATAAATAAATTATCACGCGATAATATTTATTATCGCGCGATAATTTATCATTTATCACGTGATAAATGGAAACTTGTCAGGTCACGTAATCGGCTGTCATGCATGTTGTTTCCGTGGACGACAATGACTGCCACAATAGTTCGTTTTATTCATGTAAAAAGATGATTTAGCAGTACGTTGCAATACTACGACACATAGCTCTGTGAATCAGTATAGTAAACCTTGATTTTGCGAAGTCCGAGCCCGTGGAAATTTTGTATTATTTATTTATATTTTGTGATAACTTTTTGATGATTGCATGACTTACACTGTTGTGTTACACTAAAACCTTGAAATAAACTTTCATCAGTTTGCTCATCTTCCAGTCTATACTAGATGCCCTCTAAATTTATTTGTCATTGCTCAAATATTCTGGAAGTTACGGAGGTGAAGGAGGCGGAATTCACTTCCCTCACCGGTCTGAAAAGATTAAAAAAAAGCTCGGGCCGAATAGGGTCAAATTACTTCGTGCACACGAGTAGTTACACAATGCTCATAGACTTTTAAAGTATCCTCTATTTCGCACAGAAATGTAAACACAGTAACCGTTGACACATATGTCACCAGAACTGTCGGTCATCTTTTGCCAGAAAGGACCTTGTACACAAAGAGGGGGTGGCATTAAGGACACATGAGGCTAGGTTTTCAGGTGTAATTTACTCCCCTTCGGAAAAAAATCTTACAAGAACTGAACTAACTGTTGTCGATGAGATAAACCAGATCCACAAAAAGGTTACGGGCTTCTAGAGCAGTTGAAGGCGCTTGCAACTGTTGCTCTTACATAATTATATCAATCAATTCTCTGCATTCCTCCAAACAATTTGTGGGGCTTGTTCAGTCGCAGCATTCACCATCAATCACATCAGTGTCATCTAGGTCAACTTCTGTCCGGTAATCCGTTGCATTTGTCCATGCAGGAACAGTATTGGTTATCGCCCAATGCACCAGCGATTAAGAATTGACTACAGTCTTGTTGTCCAGAAAGAGACCGTACGAGTCATAATTAAAGAATTGGATCCTGCTGGCGTACAGTCACGATCATAATGTGTTTTTGTTTGGAGGAATGCAGAGAATTGATTGATATAATATTTGATAGAATATTTGAGCAATGACAATGAAATTTAGAGGGCATATAGAATAGACTGAAAGATGAGCAAACTGATGAAAGTTTATTTCAAGGTTTTAGTGTAAGACAACAGGGTAAGTCATGCAATCATCAAAAAGTTATCACAAAATATAAATAGATAATACAAAATTTCCACGGGCTCGGACTTCGCAAAATCAAGGTTTACTATACTGATTCACAGAGCTATGTGTCGTAGTATTGCAACGTACTGCTAAATCATCTTTTTACATGAATAAAACGACCTCTTGGCCTCAAAACATAGCTCCTCAACTGTGGCAGTCATTGTCGTCCACGGAAACAACATGCATGACAGCCGATTACGTGACCTGACAAGTTTCCATTTATCACGTGATAAATGATAAATTATCGCGCGATAATTTATTATTTATCGCGCGATAACTTCCATTTATCGCGCGATAATTTCCCTTTATCGCGCGATGATTTCCATTTATCGCGCGATAATCTCCATTTATCGCGCGATAATCTTCATTTATTACACGACTCGGGCAGTCAGAGGGCCAATAACTAAAATCAACCAATCAAAATGCTCTATTGCCGGTCCAATATTCTCTAAGTATTGGACCGGGCACTGTCCCGAATGGTCCCGAATGATACCGCACTCGTGTCCCTTTGAACTTCAGTCGTATAATAAATCTCTTATATGCGCACGATCCTTCGCAGTAAAGCACTATTTAAGCAATAGTGAAAATCAGACCTGAAAAAAATTCAGGCCTGTACGGGATTCGAACCACTGACCTCTGCGATACTAGTGCAGCGCACTACCAATTGAGCTAACAAACCAACTGGGAGCAGGCCATCAAATTAATTCGACATAAACCCGTAGATGATAAATCAAACAACAAATATATATGAAATACATATATATGAATGCGGCTATGAAACGTATATGTGCACGTAGATTTATCATCTACGGGTTTATGTCGAATTAATTTGATGGCCTGCTCCCAGTTGGCTTGTTAGCTCAATTGGTAGAGCCCTGCACTAGTATCGCAGAGGTCAGTGGTTCGAATCCCGTACAGGCCTGAATTTTTTTCAGATCTGATTTTCACTATTGCTTAAATAGTGCTTTACTGCGAAGGATCGTGCACATATACGTTTCATAACCGCAGTTCATATATATGTATTTCATATATATTTGTTGTTTAATAAATCTCTTATTAACCAAGCTTTCTCGGGACCGTACTGGAAGAATATCGGCCCTCGGTCTTTTTTGTATGGACCTCGCTGCGCTCGGTCCGTACTGTCAAGACCTCGGGCCGATATTCTCCCAGTACGGCCCTCGCGCTTGGTTAATAAGATATATTTATCGCGCGATAATGTTTCATTTATCGCGCGATAATTTCCATTTATCGCGCGATGATTTCCATTTATCGCGCGATGATCTCCATTTATCGCGCGATAATCTCCATTTATCGCGCGATAATGTTTCATTTATCGGGCGATAATTTCCATTTATTGCGCGATAATCTATCACATATCGCGCGATAACAAAAATGTGTCATGTCCCCTATGGGCCACCGTAATAATATAGACTCTATTTACAGAGCGCCTAGAGAAATTGTCTGCGAACCTTGTTTCGTTTCGTTTCGTTTCGCAAAATACGAAACGAAAACTAAGACCCCTAACTTTACCGTTGAATTTGACCCTAAACTCCCTGGAAAGGATAGGACAGGAGATAGTTTGACAGATTAGACCTGTTTTGGTTACAACTGGACTTTATATTTCGACGAA
This sequence comes from Stylophora pistillata, assembly GCF_964205215.1. Taxonomy (NCBI): domain Eukaryota; kingdom Metazoa; phylum Cnidaria; class Anthozoa; order Scleractinia; family Pocilloporidae; genus Stylophora; species Stylophora pistillata. Next base: position 33,392,451 of record NC_142522.1, read on the forward strand.
TTCGATTTTAGGGGGTCTTAGTTTTCATAATCTCGAAAACTAAGACGGGTCTTAGGTTATAGGTTTTAGTTTTCGAGGGTCTTCGCGGTTTTCGTAACACCTTTTATTAAGCTTTCTTTTGATTTATAGTTTGTTAGGGTTTTCTTGAAACTAGCGCGCGTACGAGTCTTTTCCCGAAGGATACTCGCGAAGGTAGGAAATAACCTTAAAGTTGTATTGCTGGAGCCGGGGTCATGATCTTGAAACTTTTCACTTGTAAACAAACAGACGTGTTAGTTTGAGGGTGGGGAGGGAGGTGAGAGGAGGTAGAGAGGAGTCATGAAGACAATTCGTGAGAGTTAAAGACAAGTGTAACACCTTTAATAGCTTCTTTGTCTCTTGTGCCGAAGATTTAAGGTCGATCCACCGATCAACCGCGCGATCCTTTTCCAAATGGCTACCGCAAATTGCCCGCCCAGAAAAATTTAATCTACGAAAGATCACCGTGACGGAAGTTAGAAAGGCTCTTAAAGATTTAAAACCGAAGAAAGCTACAGGTGTTGATGGTATTCCATCTCGTCTACTAAAAGACGGATCAGACGCCCTGGCCTATCCACTATCGCTCATTTTTAATTTAACTATCCAACAAAACGTTATCCCTGCAGAATGGAAAAAAGCGAAGGTGACCCCTTTACATAAATCAGGTTCAAAAGATGACCCAAGAAACTACCGCCCCATATCGGTATTACCAGTGGTATCTAAAGTCCTAGAGCGTTTAATCCACAAGCAGCTTGCAAATTTTTTTGATGATCATAACTTGCTCTGTAAATTACAGTCCGGTTTTAGAAGAATGCACTCAACTGAGACGGCTGTAACTTATTTCGCCGACGAGATTCTCCTGAATATGGATAAGGGCCTTGTTACTGGTTCTGTGTTTATTGACCTGGCAAAGGCTTTCGACACAGTTGACCATGACATTTTGCTCAGAAAATTAGAGTACTATGGTATATGCGAGGAAAGCCTTCTATGGTTTAAGGACTACTTTACGGGAAGAAAGCAGTTCGTGCAAATTGATTCTCATTCATCTGAAGAGCTTGCTATAACTTCTGGAGTGCCACAAGGGTCCATCCTCGGACCCCTGTTATTCATTGTCTACATTAATGATTTACCACGTTGTGTCAAACACTGTTCTGTAAATATGTACACTGACGACACAGTTTTATATCTTGCTGGCCCAACAGTAGACAATTTAACTTTTTACTTTAATCAAGATCTTCAATGTCTATCTGAATGGCTAGAAGACAACAATCTTGTTCTCAATGTTTCAAAAACTAAGTGTGTACTATTTACATCTCGAAGGCATAAAGAGCGCGATTGTATTTTAAATCTTAATCTTATCGGAAAGCTCATTTCTTGCGAAACTACTTTTAAATACCTTGGCGTGGTGTTCGACAATTTTATGACTTGGAAGGCTCACGCAGACTATATGTGTAAAAAGGTGGCGTCAAGAGTTAGTATTCTGGGCCGCATTAGAAGTTTCGTCACAAAAGAGGCAGCAATACTTGTTCATAATACCTTAATTCTTCCCTTATTTGATTACTGTGACATTGCCTGGAGTAACCTTTTACAACAAGATATAGATCGACTACAGCGCTTACAAAATAGATCTGCACGGATTATTACACGTTGCTCTCGGTCATCTGAAGCAATAGATCAGCTGCAATGGCCGACTCTTTCCAGTAGACGCTATTACCACAAGGCTAAACTCGTTTTTCTCTGTCTCCACTCATTAGTTCCTAGTTACTTTTCATCATATTTTACCAGATTTTCGAATATTCACAATTATTCCACGAGGCAAAGTCTGAGGCTATCCCTACCAAAAGTAAAACAGAATTTTGGGAGAAGGACCTTTCTTTTTACTGGCGCAGAAATTTTTAATAAACTTCCTTTAAACATTGTGAAGAGTGAAAACATTCAAACGTTCTGTCGCCGAGCAAAACATTTCCTTTTACCGTAATTTTGATAATTATGATATTTTATTTACTATGTTATGTTTTAATTGTGTTTTAGCTTTGTAGTTTTAGGCTGTTAATGTAGTTGTAAAATCTTAGTCATTATATATACATATATATCTATTCTAGAAATTTGATGTAAATTATTTTCAATACAGGGCCCCTATGGATACCAGCCTTAGAGCTGAATGGGCTACCCTGTGTAAATAAAGTTTGCTTTGCTTTGCTTTGCTTTATTGCCTCCGGTCGCTGATCGCTTTGTTTAGTTTAGTTTAGTTTAAGTTTAATTCATTCGCTACAGGAATGGTAGGAGAAAGGAACAGAACTTTCGTTCCAATTGACACCTAACCGCTTTTTTTTACCCACCCATCCCACCCCAGGGAGGACATCCATTACAAAGTAATCTCGTGTGTGGGAAATTAACGTCTCCTACCCCAACCCTGCAGGAGACGGGACCTCCATTTAATAGTCCCTATCCGAGAAGACTAGAAAGTCTAACCATTTGCGGCAGATATTATTACAAAGGCAGCACTTTCTTCTCAGTTAATTAAAGACCCTGAGTGTTGGTCCGGCCGGATTTGAACTCACGACCTCCCGCACAACGGTCCGGCGCTCTACCAATTGAGCTAACCGGGAGGCTTTGGCACAGGTGCAACGGACTAATTACTAAGTGTATCATCATCATCATTTTTATTAAGTAATGCAGGTTACAAAGATTATTGGCAACCAGTGAGGCTGATGTGGACCTACAATTAACCAGTAAAATGTGAAGTAACAAACAAAATAATTTATAAAAATTACCCTATGGTAGTTAAATATACAACTGACCATAATTAAATTGAGAGTAATTTCAGTATCATATCCCGTAAATGAAGACATAGACTAATAAAAATTTCAAGCTGATCTAGAAACTTAGGTAAAATATAGCAATACTTAAAAATATACAAAATCTCGGTCTTTGATAGCTATCACGAATATTAAAGGGGGTAAGGTTCTAAAGAAACTGTGGTGCTGCGTCGCCGGGAGTAACAAGGTAATTTTGGTTTTATCAACCGAGATGATAATGTAAACCGACCACCGTAAGGAGTTTCAAAGCTTACGTCTCGAGCGTTAGTCCTTTTTATTATATAGATACCGATAAAATGCCAGGATTTTTCCTTTTACTAAAAAGTATTATATGGCAGTGTCTCACAAGGACTAGGAACTACCGAATTCACGAATTTGATTGGCTGAAATCAATATTGAAAGCGGTCTAGATTTTCCCATCTAGACCGGCATCTAGACCGGTCTAGAAAAAAAAGGTACAAAGAATATAAAAAATTGGCATATAAGACACAGCCATATAATAAACATCTTATTAACCGAGCTAGGTCGGTCTGTTTGGGAGAATCTTGACCTCGGTCGCTGGTACAGACCGAACGCAGTGAGGTCTGTACTGGCGACCTCGGTCAAGAGTCTCCCATAAAGACCTCCCGCTCGGTTAATAAGAACTAAATCATATCTTCATCGCCCGCAGAGAAGATACTATTTTTATTATTCACGTTTGAGGATATTGGTGTCGCCATGGTTACTAATATGATAAGCCAATTACAAGAGAGCTGTTACAGAATTTTTCTCTTCTTCATTAGAATTTTGACCTTTTGGAACAGAAAATATAAGTTATTGTCTTTATTTCTCCTTTATATATATCCGAGCTTCATAACATTTTTGTGACAGGCATTTTACGATAGGTGACCAATTTAAAGTTACACTATTTTGCTGTTTCGAAAATGAATAAAAAAAGTTGTGTTTTATGTGGAAATTTTATCAGTATCTATAAAATAAACATAACTTTACAGCACTCGAAAATAAAATTCGTATCCCCGCGCGGCTATTTAATATCCTCTTTTTCGTTCGCTCTGACGAAGGGGTAACGCTCGAAGCATGAGCTTTTATTAAAAACTGGATCATTGGATAATGCATTTCAAGACTTTTATTGGCTTAGCCATTATGGTATATGAGCCAATATACCATAATCTGATATCTGTACATTGTAACATCCGGTTTCTTCCTACAAAATAAAGTCGAGAAGATTTGCCTAATATCTTGGGGGCCTTTTCTTTTTTAATAAAACAATTATTCCACTCGCGCTTGTTGGATATGAGATGATTATAGCCAACGAGGCGCGTAGCGCGTCGTTGGCTATAATCATCTCATATCCAACGCGCGCTCGTGGAATAATTGTTAATTAACATATGCGCGAGGGCACGCGCGATAAAGGTCATTTTTGGACCAGCGGTGTGGGTATTACCTGTGCAAGCGAAAGAAAATTGAAGCGTTCATAGACCGGTAAAGTGAAACAAATGCAAAGAAAAAGGAAACTCGAGACGGTTCGAACACAAAACTTTTTCAAGTACGGGTATCCTGGTACTTACCATTCCGTTTTGAGCTTTACCGAAAAAAAAAAAAAAAAATAACACGCTTTTAAAACTCCTTGACTTACTTGCCTTTGTTTTTGTTTGTAACTTGTGAGACAACTTAGTTCTGATAGCTAGGCTTAAAGCACCGTCCACGAAGACATCACAACATCGACACATGAGCAGACGTTTGACCACGGTGTTCGCAGACTGACTGATGGTGAGGCGGGGGAAGGTTGGAAAGAAGAGCGGTCAAACTGGGGCCTGAAACTGGGGCCTGAAACCAGGGTATGCCTCCTGTACCGTATCCTGTTTCATCCCGTTTTCGTTGTTGTTTTTTCCCTAAAGTTTGTCTCGTAAAATTGCTCTCCTTATGGGCAAGTTGAGTCCGTGACAACAGAGAAAAAAGTACGGGATCTGGGGAGAGTTATACATTCCAATATGGCGAACGTAGAACAAGGTGAATGGGACTCACTTTTGTACTGCAAAATGACCTATTTAGAATTATGCTAGTTGTGTATTCAACGGATTATGAACTCTCCTTATTTTTCAGCGCCAGTATTCGCTGAACCAAAACGAGAAATTTTGAATCCTAGTGATGTCGTTAAGTGGGAAAAGTCTCAGGTGAGGAAAAGATCATTTTGTTCGCCAGGCCTCTCTGCTTAACAGCTGTTCGTTCTCGCGGATTTCCCGCCACCAAAATGCATGATACCCAAACAGGAGAGCTTCTCGAATTTCACAGACATTTTTAGAATAGTTGTGGCAAACGAGTGGAGCGTTGGTACCTTATTTTGGAAATTAATTTTCACCAAGAAATGATTCAACTAGATCCATCCGACACTTTGCCCGCACTTAGCTACTTCACGTGTCGTAGCCTCAAGGTGCTCGTTATAAAGCTAATTGTTATCCGATCTGTTCTTCACATTTGGATTTCAAATATGATAATGTTTGTGCAAACAGGCATACAGTGATTACCTTGGATTTATCCTCACACTGAATGATGCTGTTAAAGGGAAAACAATGACAGTTGATTGTCCTTCATCAGAGGTAAAATACTATAAAAGTCAAATCTACTTTTCATCCTTTTCATCGGTCCAGAATCAGCCACTGAAAAAATTTAATGTCTGCCCCAACGTCTAGGAGAAACATTACAGACTATAGATAGATATGTTAAGTAATACTTCTGCTAATTTTTCTGGGATAGCAACATTACTTATTGGTATTTTGAATATTGATTAACATGTGGTAGCTCTATTCATTTGGTTCAAGGCCTTAGAGAAACTGATCACTATGCTTGAGACTTTGGACACTTGGATTGATGAAATCCCTCCTACTGATCAGCCACAACGATTTGGAAACAAAGCCTTTAGAACATGGTGCAGTAGGCTAGATGAGGTAAGATACAATAAACTTTCACAGATTCTGTCAAAGAACCATCTAGGCTCTAGAGAAGAGTTTTGACTTTCCCAGGGAAAGTTGGATCATGTTTACTGTAGGTAATCTCAACTGATATATCAGTGAATATATATGGTCAAGAGTCAGTTGATACTTGACCGATATGTCAGTCGACATTCTGTTAACACTCAGTCAGCACTCGGTTCACACTTGGTCGACACTGCTTCAACGCTCATTTGATAGTCCTTCCACGTTCAGTCAATAGTTGGTTGACACTCACTTGATAGTTGGCTGATACTCTGTCGAGACTCGGTCGATAGGTGTCAGCTGATAATCTTGGTTGATATATCAACTGTCTATGGACAGAGTGTCAACTGGGTATCAACCAAATATCAACCGACATATTGGTCGAGTATCAACCAACTCTCAACCAATATATCGACCAGTATATTGGTCTAGAGTACCTACAGTAAACATGATACGAAAAGTTAAGACCCCATGTTACATTTCGGTTGCTGATGTGTGCTAGGAGGATGGCAAAGGGGTTATGTACAAAATGTAATGAGGGCCAAAATTGATATGTGACACATGAATTTTACAGAAAGGCAAGCAAGATGAGTGAATTTCTGAACCAGCATGAGATGTGATTTGCCTCCTGATATATACCTGACTAGTGAATTTTTCCTTTCATTTGATCAAAACCTCAAGATTTCCCTGAAACCTTGTGCACAAGAAGAGAGATTTGAAGCCATCATTTTTATATATAAGCGATGGGTGAATTTTTCTAAATGTGGTGCATGAAAGGGGACCTAGGGCCCCTCCCCCCCTTTTGCCACCATCTGCTTGTGTATCATAAAATATTTAACAATTTACTAATCTGGTCACTGCATATCTGTTCCTGGAGATGGTTTATAAATTTTCATGTTGACTGAGATCCTGAGTACTTAGATGACTGATGCATTGATTGAGTGCCTGATTGATTGCATGATTGATTGCTTGTCAAAATGATTGATCGCATGATTGATTAATTGATATAATATTAACCAGCAGATTGGCTGATTGAATGATTGATGTTTGATCAATTAATAGATAAACGGATTTATTGATTGATTAGTTGATTGGCTGATTGGTTAATTGATAGATCAGTCAATCAATCGATTGATTGATTACTAGATTAATTGATTTATTGACTGAGTGAATGATTTTGAACAGAATGCTGATAGGATGATTCAAGGACTTCTTCCAGAGAAGTTTATAGGGGCCAGCATTGAGCTTACTGCTTATCTCAGAGGTTTGCTTCTGAAAATTTGGTTTGTCTGTCTTTGTTATTCTCTTTTATTATCATTCTACACCAGCCTGTTAATTGAAGGAAGTTTTTTTCTCCAGATTTATCCATTCAAATTATGTATTCGTAAAGATTGTCTCAGTTGTGTAGAGGGCTTCAAGTTTACCAGTCTGTGACTGTTATGTGTTTTTTACACTCATTAACTCTTTGACCCCTCAGAGTGATCGGCATCTAATTTCTCCTTACAATATAACCACTGGATCACATGTTAAGGTCATGAGAATAAAGTAAATGATCAATTAAAGAAGCTCTTGATTGTAAAAAAATTCTCCCTTTTAAGAAAATGTACCAAGTGTGGAAAACAGCATGGCGAAAAAAAATGCATACTGATGTTAAGGGTTTGATAAGGCTAATTAATATGTATAAATTTATACTCTCTTACTATTAATCATGTGCAAAATTTCCCTCTGTTATTATTACAAAGGAAATATATTTCACCTATGGCTTTAAATTGTATATAATTCAGATGAAAGAGCTAAAACGAGAGGTGAATCTTGCTGATATTCTGCATTGCTTCATAGATGGTTTTGGAAATAAAACAAGAATAGACTATGGAACAGGTGTGTGTATGTACTATAATTAGTTGGTGTGGGTTTGTCTGATGTAATCAAGGAATTTGGAAGCTTAACAATTGATATTGGTATCTTCCTACAGGTCATGAGGCTTGTTTTATTGCATTTCTATGCTGTCTATTCAAACTCAGAGTGCTGGACCAAAATGACTGTGTTTCAATAGTGTTCAAGGTGTTTCAAAGGTAATTTGATACTTTTTCAAGTGATGAATGGACATACTGTACATGACTTGTACAGCATTTGGCAGGTGGGCAGATTCTTTAAAAATGATAGTCTGGTTAAAAGTTGTGGTTTTTCATTGTTGTGAATACATGTACACTATTAGTATTACCTCTAAGATTTGTCTTGTTGTAGTCACTTCTTATTTTGATTGTGAGGATCTGGTTGTGTACTGTTAGTATATTGGCAATAAGGTTGACTGGTCACTCATACCTTGTGAAGCTTTATGCTTAACTGTGATTGGCTGATACTCAGTAGCTGTGCTACATGTATGTACACTTTGATGATGTGTCAGTATCCATGGGTCAGGGACTTCTATTTCATTGTGTAGACAAGAAGGCAAGAGATAGAAAAAATTCAATATATTTTTAAAGGCTACTCTGCAAAGGAAAACGTTTGGAGGAAACATTGCTTGAATAAATGTAGCTCATTAGTAATCTTTTTCCACCTTCAAGGTATTTAAAACTGATGAGAAGGCTGCAGTCAACATACAGAATGGAGCCAGCAGGCAGCCAAGGTGTCTGGGGACTGGATGATTTCCAGTTTGTTCCATTTATTTGGGGAAGCTCTCAGTTTATTGGTTTGTATCATTGATACATGTATGTATTTTGAGGATCATTCTTTTGCTGTGCATGTTCAAATCATATTTCCCTTCAGATTTATGTATGATATATATATATATATATCGCAAGTCGTTAATGGAACTCTCAGGACAACAAAGGCGCACCGCGCCAGGAGGATCAATAAAGATTCGCAGTCCAAACCTCACAACCAACACGAACGTAGAAAGTTTAAAAAATTGCGAGGATGGACAACTTCTGACGTAAAAAATATAAAAAATTTTAATAAAAATGTTTCGGTCAGAGACCTTCAGTTATTTACAACTTTTGAAATAAAAAAAGAGCATTAAATAGGATCGAAGTGCTAATGATTACATAATTACAGATAACGACTAATGAACTGGTGCTAATAAACAAAAAACCTAATTACAAAGAAAGCAATGGACAAAATACAAGAAACAAACTCTAAAAGCTAAGAGATAAGAATACTAAATTTGTTAATATGAGTGGCGTAATCAATTGCAAAGAAGCAATGCAGTGAGCATTAAAAAAGGGAAGGCCCACTTTTTACTAGAACTGTAAAGAAAATCCTAAAACAAGGCCTTTGGAGCCCGAAAGGGCAAATTAGCAACAAAATCCCTGGAGGGGCCCTTAAATGATACTAATCATAATAAGATCCCTTGGCAGGGCCTCTTGAGTCCAATCCACACCTAAAGGGCCAACAAAATCCAAGAAAAGGGCCTTTGAACAATCAATTAGTAGCACCTAATATAAGATGGAAAATTAATTATGGCAAATTCTATTTTTCGAATGAAATTCCTTTCTTTTATTCAAACCATGGGCTGCCAAAGAGAACAACTGAGCACTCCAATAAGCCTCTTTTGTGATTAAAAGCCTATCGATCTCTGCAGAGCCACTAGGGGCTTGTACCTGATCAATGCATTGGAACGAAAAATCATCCAGGGTGTGTGGGGTTTTGTTGAAGTGTATCGCTACACTATCAATCTCTGCAGAGCCACTAGGGGCCTGTACCTGATCAATGCATTGGAACGAAAAATCGTCCAGGGTGTGTGGGGTTTTGTTGAAGTGTATTGCTACACTTCAACAAAACTAGATTGCAAGATCTAGACTGCTTTCGATATTGATTTCAGCCAATCAAATTCGTGAATTTGGTAGTTCCCAGTCCTTGTGAGACACAGCCATATAATAAATGCACTTATTACTTTTAAGTGGCAGCTGCATGTACGAATGATATGCAGTTCCCCCTTTTTTCAACCTCCTCCCAAAAGACCTTGGGAAATGAGACACACTGTGCAGCTGATATTTCTTACAAGAGTTAAATTTTTTTTTCTTTTTCTTTTTTTTGGGATTCTTGCAGACCATCCCAGTTTAGAACCAAAGGACTTTGTTAAATCCTCCATTGTGGAAAGCCATCACCTTGATTACATGTTCTTGGGCTGCATCAAGTTTATAAATGAGGTGAGAAGACTCTATAAATCATTTCTGTTTTCACTTTGATAGTCAGCCTTGTTTGTGTAGCAACCCACAACAAATTTGTTTCAGTATTTTCTCTGCATTCTTTTACTATGAAGTTTAAATTTGAAATTATGGGGTAATAGAACTATATAGGGCCTGAAATAAAGCCAATGAAATCTGGCAAAATAAAGCAAAACAGGTAAAAAATGCTAGTTTATTTTAACTAGATAGTGAACCAAAGACAAGCTTGTACATGCATGTATTTCATGCTTTATCTTCTAAATCAATACAGTTGTTACAGTATTTCTTTTTCTTGTTTCTCATTTTCTCTATACATTTCCCTCAGTCAATGATACCACCTAGGAACAAGCTAAATTGATCTGGCCAAATGTAGTTCAGCTTGCTTTTCTGCCTAACACGTAAAATCTAAGGTAGCTCCAAGAGTAGGTGTACCTTTCACTCTGGAGAGTGGTGTAAAATTATACATTTATTTTACTTTTCATTTTTATATATTTGTTTTTTATTATTAATGTAATATTTAATCTACAAAATTTTCGGTCTGAAATATTTAGTGGTAAAGCACCATGAGCACATGGCAGTGTTGCTATAGAAATCCCTATTATTATTATTATTGTTATTTATTTTCCTATTTTTCTTTTTTTTTCCTTTTGAAACAAACTAGATGAAAAGTGGACCTTTTGCAGAACACTCAAACGTTTTATGGGGTATCAGTTCTGTTAAAATATGGGACAAAGTAAATTCTGGCCTGATAAAAATGTACAAAGCAGAGGTTTGTGGTCTGACATTTATCTATCTTTTGTATGTGCCTTTATCTGGTTAAAACTTTTCTGTATGTCAAGGAGAACTAAGAGTTGAAAAGTGGCCTTAAGCAGTCAGGACGGTAACGCCAGGGAAGACTTCGATTAAAAAAATGGATTTCTGCCTTTAATTAGAATTTCAAAAATGGCTGCATATGTCTACCGACTCATACGGCGACACACCTGAACTTCAGCATTACGTTTAATAGAAGCGTTGAGTTCCAAATGGAAATTAAATGAATTTTCCGTTGCGGTTTCCGTTCGCAGACGACGTTCACGTTGTTGTTTTGCATATGACGGCTAAGAAGTGTACAAAGTTTTAAACACACGTGCTGAGCTATTGTTCTGCCAATTAGATCTTTTGTTTTTCCGCGTCCTCGTTGCCGTTGCCGTCGCCGTCGCCGTCGCCGTCGCCGTCGTGGTTTGCTTAAACACGAAGGCGCGCTATACAAGGAAGTCTTCCCTGGGAAGACCTAGGCTCATTTGTCACTCACCGTTGACGTGTGCGGGTCAAATTTAAATGCTGGTAGACGAACAAAAGGAGCTAATGAGATATCTATTGTTTACTTCCACCAGCATGGTGGCATGAGGTAACGTGCGAACCACCTACTTCGATCTCAAATTTATCGCCACAAATAAAGACAGTTTCCATTGGAGAAAGGAAATACAAATCTCAAAAATTCTTGTATTGCGATGAAGACATAAAACAATTTTGAGGAATGCGCCCGCTGTTCACTGCTTTGGAGTAGCTGTAGCTCAAGCTGACTTGACTCTAAAAGTTCTACATCACACGACGGTTGATTGACAAATAGTCCAGTGGGACCTAAGGCTCCTTTATAGCGCGCCATCGTGTTTTAGGTCCCTAATATTGCCTCCCAGACAGGCACTACAGCAGTAGCTGCAGTTTTAGTATGGTTCCTTTTCAAAAGCTTGTTCTTTGTTATGGCTCTTCGATTCTTGTGTTTCCTTCCAGCTCCTGTGTTTTTTTCCAGTGGTAATAATTAGCAAGAATAATTATAATAGTTATAATTTTCAAAGTTAAAACTTGTTGAACAATGATAACTTTTAAATTGTTTTTGAAACAATTATCATTAATGTAAACAGTTATTTTTATCTGAACCTTAGCTCGCATTGATTTGCTGTTTTTTTTTTCTCATTTGGTCTCATATCTTAACAGGTCCTTTCCAAGTTTCCTGTTATACAACACTTTGTGTTTGGGACGTTACTGTCTTTTGAAGAAGCAGAAATATTCAAGAAACCCTTGTAAAAAATGTGAATATTTATATGGAAATAATATTGACCTTTTGTTTTCATATTTATCACGTTTACAGAGCCGATAAAACTGTATATAAAAATTCTTAAAGTGATCTAAAGAAGAGGGCAATGTGTTTCAAAAAGTTGCCATATTGATGCATGGGCGTTCGTGCACTCGACTGCAACTTGTATGTGACCCAGTCCCTCTCCACCATTTAAGTTCAGTCAATTGCTTAGTCATATACAGCGCTTTACGTGACTTCATTCAATTTCTTACCAAAATTAGAAGTTTGCTATAGTTTGACAGCTGTCGCCAAATTTTCTCTTGAGGTACTGTCAACACATCATTCCTCAGAAACATTTCGACAAAAAAGCATAGCTCAGAGCATTTCTTACGTTTGCGGAAGGCATGGCATGGTAGACGTACCACAGCACAGATGCGGGTCATATAAAATTTTGGACGATGGGAGGCGTGCGTGTTCGAAAGGAGCACTAATTCTAAGACAGTCGTAATAAACTAATGAAGAATATTATACTTCATATCAGGATGAGCTTACCTCTTGCATTAATACAATGGAATGTCCATCTGCTTTATACCCTTGCCCCTTCAAATGCTCAGTAACAGACTTGCTTTACCGGATCAACGTAAGTGTATTTATTCCAAAAAAAAAAAAATTCAATTCCTGGCTTTACAGCTTTGCTGTATTTCAACTTTTACCTATTAACTCATGTCTTATGCACCATAGTCAATTCGTAAGAGAAATGAATGAAGGCTGAAAGTTTCTAAAGAAACTGTGGTGCTGCGTCGGGGGGGGTAACAAGATAATTGGTTATATCAACTAAGTTGAAATTGTAAATTGGCCACCGTAACGAATAAAAAAGCTGACGTTTCGAGCGTTAGCCCTTCGTCAGAGCGAATGGAGGAATTGTGGGTTGTATATGGTGTTATATGCAGAAAGCGGAGCTACGCCATTGGTGGGAACATGGCAACGAGAAAAACACGAATAAATTAGTGGAATGAAAAGCGTTCGTTGATACCTTCTGTGACGCTTGTAGTGCTGACTGTCGATCAATAAGTTGGGCGCGGTGGTGACCCGCTTGTACGACAGAAACAGGGTAACCACGTTTTTCGAAAAACTGGCCCATTGACTCTGATTTGTGGGAAAAAAACGTCACAGAAGGAAAATTCCGACTGCATTCCATTTACTCTCACGTTTCACCCTCACAATCACTCAGCTAAATCCATTATTGTTAAAAACTTAAAATTACTTTAAAACGATCCAGAGACTGGCACTATCTTTTCGCAACCTCCACTTATTTCATTCAAACGCGACGAAAACATAGGCAATTTTTTGGTCAGAAGTTCATTCCAAGCAAATGACCAACCCGGCACTTTTAAATGCGCTCGCGAACGATGCAAAACTTGTCCCTTCATTCACAACGCTCAGAAAATATTGGGACCCAAGCGATCCATTAAGATCACCGATCACTTCAAGTGCCGCTCCGCCAATGTTATCTATTGCATAATTTGCACTTATTGCAAAAAGTTATACATCGGCGAAACAGGAAGACGACTAGGTGACCGATTCCTAGAACACCTTCGCGACGTGGAAAGGAATGACAAGGACGCATCTAAACCAGACGCTAGACACTTTAATTTACCTAATCATTCTAAACAACATATGGCAATCTGAGGTCTTTCCTTACATTTAGGCAACACGGAAAGCCACTAAACTCTTGAACACAAGTTAATCTTTTAAATCGGCACTCTTAATCCCACAGGTATCAACGAACGCTTTTCATTCCACTAATTTATTCGAGTTTTTCTCGTTGCCATGTTCCCATCAATGGCGTAGCTCCACTTTCTGCATATAAGACCACATACAACCCACAATTCCTCCATTCGCTCTGACGAAGGGCTAACGCTCGAAACGTCAGCTTTTTTATTCGTTACGGTAGCCAATTTACAATTTCAACTTAGTTGATATAACCAATTCGGAAGAGATCCTTAAGTTTGCATTAAACTCGACACCAACTGTTTGTATCAAGGGATTTAGATGCAAAGTTTGTTGCCACTTGAAATTACTGCTAGAAAACAGTGCAAAGTACTCATAGCTAAACTTTGTAAAAGAAAAAGCAAAGTGAGATTGATTATCTATCGTAAGTAAATAGTTGATAAGTTGGAATCGGTAGTAAATGTTTTTGTACCTTGTTTGATTTTATACTGAAGCAAAAAGTATTGGTTAACCACCACGCCTAAAGTTACCCTTCATGGCGAAAATGACGCACCCTTATACTTTAATTTTTAGTTCATGACAAGTGGCAATGATATTTAAATTGCATCTAGGCGACAAGGAATTCATGAAAAGACGAATTTACACTTTTCCATAGTAGCGGTGACTTTTTTTGTAGTCGTAAATGCACTCTGCATGCTTCACTTAGTGTTTTTCCTAACAACCACATACGAGTTAAACAGCAACCAGGTTAATCAGCAGTTCATGAAGAAATAAATTTACATTTTACAATAGCCTCGGAGGTTTTTCTTTACAAGTTACGTGCGCTCTGCATGCATCACTTGTTTTTTTTTTTTTTTTTTTTTTCTGACAACTACAAACGAATTAAACATTAGTCGTGACGAATAATGATTACGCAACGAATTCATGATTTACTGTGACATTTCTCCATGGTATCGAAAATTTGGTTTTAGTAATAATTACACACCGATTGCTTCATGTTTTTTCTGATAACTACTGTTTCAATTTATTCGTTTTCTACAAATGCACAAAAAAGTAATTCTACAATACAAAAACAGATACGATGAATATATGAAGTTCGTATATTGTGAACTGCGGTAAGAGATATGTATGATGCACGATCCTCGCAGTAGAGAGCGCTATTTATGCAATAGCGAAAATCAGACCTGAAAAAAAATCAGGCCTGTACGGGATTCGAACCACTGACCTCTGCGATACTAGTGCAGCGCTCTACCAATTGAGCTAACAAGCCAACTGGGAGCAAGTCGTTAAGTTGATTCGTAATAAACCCGTGATGATAAATACAAAAACACTAGAAACATGTTTATTTACATCGAAGTCGATAAGAAGTTCATTAAAAGACAAATTTATACTTTTCTTGTAAAAAAATATACAACTTTTTTTAGAGACATATTTCGGCATGCTTATGCCATCTTCAATCAAGGAGTAACTGAACGTAAGTAATTATATAACATACAAGTAGATGAATAAAATATTTACAGTATAATGTAATTCAAAAGCGGTACTAATTACAGCGTGACAACAAAAATGAAATTAAAGGTGTGAACTAAAATGCTAGAAAAGTGTTATACTGCTGTAATATGTTTGTTAAGTTCAGGTTTAATCTTATTTATATAAAAAGCTTCTTTGAGCTTTAAATCAATTGAGTTGTTGGAAGAATCCAGAACTGGCAGAATGGCAGAAGCAAGAAAGGGAGTATTTGTTCTTACAAGGAGGAGATGTGTTAAAATGCTTAAAAATATGCGAGTTTTCATCGCTTTCCGTGTGCTCCAGTTTATCCTCGTAGAGAAGTGGCGACTAGTTTCGCCAATATAACGGGAATTACATCCCGCACAAGAAAATTGATAAACTACCATGGATTTTAGAGCATCAGGAGTACGATCTTTAACACTGAACATGTTTTTAATTTTGAAAGAAGTAAAAACTAGTTTGATATTTAGGTCCGATTTGCAAAAGCGCTTAGTGAGTTGTCGGAGTTTAAGGTTCGCTATTTTAGAATAATAGCCGACAAAAGGGAGTTTAAAGTAACGTGTATTATTGCCATCAATGTTCCGGCTATTTTGAGAGGAGGACCCATCAAGATACCGCTTGAAAGTTCTTTCAATGATATGCGAAGGAAAAGAATTACGTTTTAAAGTGTCGGAAAGTTTCTTAAGATCGTTTTGAAGACCGGAAGAGGTGTTGTTGATTTTGTAGAAACGGTCAATAAGAGTTCGGATAAGGCCAATTTTGTAGCATGATGGAATAAAACTAAAGAAATTTGTTAGGAGACCAGTTAGGTTTTTTTTGTGAAAAACTGAAAAAACACAATCATTCGAAGAGTTGTCGATATTAGGGACTTTAAGCAGTCAGGACGGCAACGCCACGGAAGACGTCAATCAAAAAAATGAGTTTCTACTTTTAGTTAGAATTTCGAAAATGGCTGGATGTGCGTACCGTCTCATAGGGCGCCAGACCTCAAACTCAACATGACGCATAAAAGTAGCGTTGAGTTCCAAATGTAAATTGAAATAACTTGCCGCCGCGGTTTAGCTTCACAGACGACGCAAATTTTGGTGATTTCACGTTGTTGTTTTGCAAAGGACGGCTAAGAAATGTACAAAGTTTGAAAATGCACGTGCTGGGTTATTGTTCTGCCAAATAGATCTGTTGTTTTTCCACGTTCTCGTTGCCGTAGCCGTCGTGGTTTGCTTAAAGTCCCTATTATTCTAAAGTAGCGAACCTTAAACTCGTCGAACTCACTAAGCGCTTTTGTAAAGCATTTTAACACATCTCCTTCTTGTAAGAACAAATACTCCCTTTCTTGCTTTAGTATTCTGGATTCTACCAACAACTCAATTGACCCGCTTTTGTATTGCATCATACTGTAAATATTTTATTCAACTACTTGTCTGTTATATAATTACTCACGTTTAATACTCATTGATTGAAGATGGCATATGCATGCCGAAACATGTCTCTAAAAAAAGTTGTATATTTCTTACAATATTTATCCTACTTGCTACTACTACGACCTTATACTTTTCTATAGTATCGGGAGTTCACTTGATTTTTTTTTTTTTCTTCCCAAAACTGCAAACGATCATAGCAAGATCACATCCAGAGGTTGACAATCAGTTCATCAAAAGAGTAGAACGTTGTTCATATTCCCATAGTGTAGGAAATATTGTTTACATCGCAAATCACGGCACTATCCTTCGCTTGATTTTTTTCGATAACTGCCTTTTAACTAGTTTGATAGTATCCAAAGACCACCAGACTAGAGGCTCATTAATTAAAAGACACTTAAATTTTTGCTTAGCGACGGAAATGCTTGTCGTGAATTCACTTTGCGTGCTTCACTTGATTTTCAACGAGTTTGTTAGTATCCATGGCATTGAAACATTCGTAAAGAGATCAATATAAATTTTTCTATCGCTTCATTTCTCTTCGTGTTGCCCCTAAATGAACTCTGCAAGGCCCACTTTATTTTTCTAACAGATTCTGATAAAAAAGGCCCTCTTATAAAGCTTATTAAGCCCCTCTGATGATCTTTCTGGGCCTCTCAAAGTGATTACCGTTTATAATTTGGTTCTATCAACTGACGTTTCGAGCGTTAGCCATTCGTCATTCGCTCTGATGAAGGGCTAACGCTCGAAACGTCAGCCTTTTAACTCTTTACGGTGGCCACTTTGCAATTTCAGCTCTGTTGATATAACCAAATTACCTGGTTACCCTCACCAACGTAGCACCATAGTTTCTGTAGACACTTACCCCCTTTCTGATTACCTTTGGCTTCACGTAGTTTGCAGGTTGTCGAGAATCGATATTTTCAATTTTCTATTGGAAAACTAATGTTGCGTATAACCTTGAGAGGCAACACTTGTGTTACATTTTTCGTGGAGGTGCGTCGTCTTGGCAGTGGTTGTATAATTCATTATATTAGACCTTGCGGGTCTTTTTCAATGAGCTTTATCAGGAAGCAGATTGCATTTTCCTTAATTACAATTAGCTGAATATAAATGTGGTTAATCCACGATAAGCAGTGGAAATCTGTCAAGTGGTTGGTCGTCAATAGCAGTTGCTAGGAAACTGCATGATCATGTGAAGCACGTACAACAAAAAAGGCTATAAATGTGCTTTTGGCGGGACAATCTTCAACTGTACTCCGTACACATTAGTAAAACCAAGGTCAGGCAGCCGATTGAGGAACAGAAAAAGGGAGTCAGATTGACTGTCAAGAGATTAAAACGTAAGTATTGACCGAGTTCATTTTCAAATTTTCTGTTCCTTCTTTGGCTGACTTAAAAATACACCTTACGACTTAGCTGAACCCAATTTTCAACAGTCCTTTTTAAGGATCAACAGTGAAGTATCACGCGGAATTTGTTGTTCCTAGGAAGGTTGGAGTCCTTAAAATTTTCGAAACGGAAAGTTTACTTTATTTCGTTTATTTTGGAGGAGTTAATACAACCTTAAGTGAATTACCTCGATAACACTTGGTACCTACCAGGTGAATTTTCCCATGTTACATAATATTGGTGATACCATCTTAGGAGTTTTTTAGCCCCTTGCTAAGTGTTTCTTGATATGACTTTCTTGACGTTTAAAGTACTCGAAACCGTATACGGTCTTACCTTCCGAATAAGAAAGGAACCAAAACACAGTTTCACTGCCTTCTACTTGGCAATTTTGCCATGTCCTAAAGATAAAAGCTTATGTGCAGAGGCAACTTTAACGCGGCAAACTTTTGCCTTTACAACTATCGAATCCTGAAGGTAGATTTCAATAATTATGCTGATACATAGAAATTATTCTCTCTCGTCAAATCACTGTTCTAGTAATAAAGCGCTGCCAATTAATTTCCTATTGACATATACTCTCTGTATAGACAAGTCGGCAATACGCAATACTCATTCTTCGATTTTTAAGAATTTTTTCATATGATTTTATATTCATTACTTCCCAGTGCGTCTCTGTGCAAAGTAAGTTTTTCATTAGCCCCTTTAGCCGCGTACGTGAGCTGAAAAACATCGATGAATTATTTTCAGTGTTTCCTTACTCAAAACTGGTCAGCTCAGACGACGAGCACGAACCGTATAACATTAATCCAAGCTTCTAAATCTAAATCTAAATGTCTAATCTGCAAAGGGCAATACAACCCATCTTCAGCAGATATACCCACCCATTCCATCCCAGGGGAGGACAACCACCACACAGTAATCTCGTGCGTGGGAAATTAACGTCTCCTACCCCTAACCCTGCAGGAGACGGGACCTACGGTTTATTCGTACTTATCCGAGAAGACTAGAATATCTATCCATTTCTTGATATTATAGGAAGGTAGCACATTCCCCCCAGTTACTTTAAGACCCTGACTGTTGGTCAGGCCGGGGCTTGAACCCTCGACCTCCTGCACAACAGTCCCACGCTCAACCAATTGAGCTAACCGGGATGCAAGTATTGTATTTCCTACTGAGAGAGATACATTTTTTATCACCGTTCAATTTCAATGGTACACCAACTTCTCATGCAGAGAGACACTTTTCGTATTTCTAGGCAGTTCTAGAAGGCATTTAACGTGTTGAAGTCAATAAGTACAATACTGGAAGAGCTCGCACGAACTGACGTACATTGGTGCAGGGTACATTTGCTGATAGGCCTTTCAATATCTCTACTACTCAATTCATTCGCTCGGCTGCCAGAGAAACGTGTATTTAGTTATTCTCAATTAATGCAATTAAAGAGTTAAAACTCTGCAAACTGAACATTGTACAGATGATGGCTGTGTACTACCTGCTGTTCTGCGCCGGTACTTTTTTGACTGGAATCTGTGGAGAAACGCAACTTGGCTTTCAGGGGTATACCAAATATGAACCCGGTGACATTAACATCATCATAACTGCTCCTCACGGGGGTGGTCTGACTCCTTCAAGTCAGGCTAATGGTGACGACTGGCCAGATAGGAAGAACGGCTGTGAAGATGCGTCCGGGAAGTGCATCTATACACACTCCTGCTCTCCCACCTCTTCAAAATGTTCCGCTAGAACAGTCAGAGATTCGTTCACGAAAACGATCGCCCGAGATCTTGCAGATAAAATCAGAGACATTACAGAGGGAAGTAAGTTTAAAATATTGTTATTGCTCTTTTATTTAGACGGAATATCAGTTCTCTACAAGATATACGAGATCCTTTGAGCACCTTGATTAGTCAAAAACCTATCGTTTATTGCACCAGTAAACCCACAAAAAATTGAAGGTTATTTTACAAGAGCAATAGACTGGACTTTCTATCGGTTCAACCCCTTTACTTTCAGAAGTAATAACTTGTACTCTCCCCATGATAGCCATGCATCATCCAACAAAACAGGTAATATATATATCTTATTAACCAAGCGCGAGGGCCGTACTGGGAGAATATCGGCCCGAGGTCTTGACAGTACGGACCGAGCGCAGCGAGGTCCGTACAAAAAAGACCGAGGGCCGATATTCTTCCAGTACGGTCCCGAGCAAGCTTGGTTAATAAGAGATTTATTATACGACTGAAGTTCGAAGGGACACAAGTGCGGTATCATTCGGGACCATTCGGGACAGTGCCCGGTCCAATACTGAGAGAATATTGACCGGAAATAGAGCATTTTGATTGGTTGATTTTAGTTATTGGCCCTCTGACTGCTCGAGTCGTGTAATAATGAAGAATATTCAAACTCATCAGGTACAAGCTTTTATCTTCATTTAACACCAAATTCTTATGTTTAATTAATAATGAAATGTGTAGCAGCTTAGAGGTAAGAATTACCAACAAGATCTCGCCTCCGGCTCGTGATTTGTGAATTTTCCTTCTGTTCTCCTAACATCCTGTGCGGGTTATTACGTCAGTAAACCAATAGAAGATGCGGTATTGTACATAAATAAATGCTGCGTGTAACACTGGAGTCGAAACAGTCAGTATTAGTACGTACAACATACTAAGTGGTCGAGTTGATTCGTTCTACAGTAGAACAAACGACCTAAATTGTTTAACAACGTCCGAGGTAAAAACAACCTTTTCGCGTGCAGTATTAATGATCTTATGTTCTTCCCTATTATATATTTTGTTCAGTAGATTGTTTATGTTGAACATTTTTTTATTTGACTGTGGTAGGCGCAGTGGCCTTCTGGTTGGTGCGGTAGCCTTCCGGTTAGTGCACTGAAAATCCGAGGCCCAGTTGTTCTAAGATTGGCGCTAACCCAGGGCTAAATTATAATCCAGGTTTCTATATTTCTCTGTTCAAAAGCCGTTTGGGGTCAATTAGTTTCGGCCTGATGGGCCACTTGACTCGAGTGTAGACGTTTTAAAACCATCGTTGCGTGCACCCAAGCGAACAAGTCCTCTTGGTCCATTCTATCTTTATAAAGAAAATAATATGTAAAGGATCCAAAACTCAAACCAAGAGAGTTATATACTTCATTTCATTTCCCTATAAACGTTCATTGTTAACGATGTTTTTTTGCAATTCGTTTCAATAGGTACTCGGCCACATGTTGTATACAACTTGCTGAAGAGGTCAAAGCTGGACGCCAACAGAGAAATCAATGAAGCGACTTTGAATGTTCCAGACGCCATTACCGCCTATAACGATTACGCTAACTTCATCAGCCAAGCAAAATTGGCCATTTCAGGGAGTGGTTCTGGGCGTGGCTTTCTCTTAGACATCCACGGCCAAACACACCAACCTCCGAGGACGGAGCTGGGATATCTCATTTCGAAATCCAAACTCGTGCAGAAATCCTACAATGTAGTGGGCACTTCTATCAAAAACCTTGGGGAATACTGGTGCGGAAGCAACAATGCTTGCTTTCAAGATTTCGTTCAAGGTAATCGAAGTCTTGGATATTTCGTGAATCAAGAAGGACTGGCCGCTGTACCCTCACCACTTGACGAGGATCCAAACAGGGAAAAGTTTTTCTCTGGAGGATATACGACCAGGGTCCATGGATCCAAAGATGGAGGGAACATTGACGCCATTCAGCTGGAACTACCCAGAGAGCTTCGTTTCGAGTGGAACCGTAATGTTGCTTTGAAAAATGCTTTGGCTAACGCTATCGTAAAATTTTATCAGTTGAATTATGACGCGTAAGAAAGCTGAAATGTTTCCTGGTAGTTGTAAAGGAAATTTTCTTACTGAATAAACTACTTGTTTAAACTTTGCAACACATTTTATATTGTGGGGGGAGGTGGGTAGGGGAGGCTAAAGGTTAACAACTCTTAACCTTTGAATAAACTGACAAATCCCGTCTCTCACAGCTTCAACTGAAACTTTGGTAATTGGGGCAAGCAATGCATATCTTCCGCATATATTAAAACTTTTGGGATAGGATAACAACAACATTTTCCCAATTGGAAAAACATTTTTACAATCGAGCATTTTTTTTTTCTTATTCGTTACAATGTAGAGTGAATTTTTCTTTGTTTAAACGATTCTCAAATATTGTGGTCACTTTCGTTCCAAAGGCTTACGTGCCAAAACCTTCCAAGTTAAGTTTACCCTTTTTTACCAATTAACAAATGGTAAACACCACAGCGTACACTATTGAGTTATGGATGCACGCAGGAGGTTGCTAAGCACGAAAGAAGCGCAAGAGTCGCTCGAGGCGATAGCCGAGAGCGACTCTAGCTTCTTGAGTGCTTAGCAAACCTCCCAAGTGCATCCATAACTCAATAGTGTACGCTGTGGTGTTTACCATTTGTTTTATAACATAACATTGATACATTGTAGCTAAAGAGTTCCCTTTCATTTAACAAATCTTACGCGACCAGAAAAAACAAGCGCGCGCGGAAAAATAGTCTTTGCATTTGCTCACGTCAGCAGCGTACACCCATGGGCAAATGGGGGACGCTAAATTGACCAATCAGAGCGCGCGCTTTACTTTGGTTATGTTATAATTATCATTCTTAACTCTTAGGATTATTAACTCCATGCGCCGTGTGCCAGGTCACTCGGAGCCCAAGTTTCTTTCTTTATGTGTGATAGAATAACAGTGCTTTCAATTCATTTTGCCTATTTTCAATCTTGTTTTTCCTTCATGAGAGTATAATCAGTCTTTCACATTAGTTATTTTCGTGTGTTAGAGCATTTCCTGGTAACTTAGTATACCAGAATTTAGCTGCTGTGAAGTATTTCCTCTTGTCACCAACCAACCTGTCACTCACAATGCCTTCCATTCAGCTTAATTCTTGATTAGCTAGCTAAGCGTTCAACAGAACTCCGTGTTAAATAGGTGACGTGGCAGCCGATTATTGGTTGCAGTTGTTCATCTATATTCATCCGAAGTTGTAAAATTTTCAGCAAACCATAGACCACTTTCATAAATGGCTGCCGGATTAATATTCTTTTGTTTAAATTGAAATTAGCCCTACTGGCCTCGTTCTCCAGTACAAAATTCAAAAGAATACATTATCTCAAGCGAGGCCAGTAGGGCTAATTTAAATTTAAGCAAAAGAATATTTATACGGCAGTCATTTATTCTAGTGGTCTATGCTGTAGGTCGTAGAGTAAAGACGTGCCGTCCTTTGTGCTAAGTAGAACGTTGCGCTCTAAAAGGAAGAAGACACTGGACCTGTAAAGGAGGGCAATGAAATCAATCTTATATCAATAATGAACTACAGGTGAGCTTTGCCTTCTGAGATAACGCCTCAAGCTTCTACACGAGTCGTATTATCTCAGCTCAACGACGTAACACGAATCGATTGCTCGGTCTGAGCGGCTCTTCACTGACTCGAAATTCGATTGAATTAGGGTGTTGAATTCGAGAAAAATAGAGCTAGTGATTGTAAGATATTTTGAGCGAAACGCTGAAATAAAAATGTTTTGCCTGCTAAATCTATCAGAGACCACGTGGCGAGGTGTGATGACTCTTCTACCCAGCAGCCTTTGCTCTGGTGAAAGTATCATTTTTAAAAAGTTTCGGGTGGTTTCCCTTTAATTGTGCTAAAGAGCAAAAAAACTACATATAATTTTTTATTTTTCAGTTTTCGTCCTCATGGAAGGGAGCATTCATATTTCCTACTTTCAGGAAGAGCAATTTGTCAGAATTTGTCGCTCTTTCATTAGTTTTCTCAAACTCATTAATTATTCATGCAGCTCCTACCCAACCAGAGCATCTTATTCTGGTCAGGTGGATGGATTTAGAAACCCAATGAAAAACGAGTTGAAAATACGGCCGTGTTTGAAACGATTTCAAACACGGATGCAAATTTTCTTAATATGTATTTTGATAAAGCAAGAAAAACACGTGGCGATAAACAACTTTATTGACAACAAATGATAATTTCAGATAATGTTCTCTATTGAGACATTTACAACAAGTTTAGTTATTTAGTGACATTGAAAGTCACACTGCAGTTATTGAAGTCCCCAAATGATAAGAAAGAAGAACTTGCGTTTTCTAAATTACAATTCAACTCTTTTTCCTTATTTTAATTACAACGGTCTCTTACTCTGAGTCAACCTTGCCTGTATACGGATTCAGACCCAAAATAGCACTAACGTGTGAAATAACTTTCTCCTCCGCTTTCTCAAAATTCAGTAAAGCAAGCATCCGTTCTGAGGCCTGTTCTATCGCGAATTAATTTGCTATCAACTTTTGCATTTAAACAGACTGGATGCACAAGTTACACGGAGGGACACACGGAGGCAAGGAGCGGTTTTGCGTCTCACGCCTGCGGCCTTGCACATATCCGGCAAAATTTGATTCAAACTGTTTATACCCAGTGGACATTTATCGAATGAAAATCTTTTCGCATTTGGCTTAAAATAGAAAGCTCCCATACCTTTCCCTAAAATCTCAACAAGACCAATATACAAACGATACATATCAATGAGACAGGGGTCATGCTTTTGGCCCACTTCGTGACATACATGTTTTACAACACGTGGCTCATACTTGCCGGGTCCAAAAAACCCCAGTGAAACGTCTTAGACACGTTCTCCTCACAACGAATATAGTTATCGCCAATTTCAAAATTTTCTAAGGAGATATTCCTGTGCTCGCTAGCACGTAAGCCAAATAACTTTCCGTTATAAAAATATACAACATTTAACAAAGACTTAGCTGATTTCTTTCCTAATAATCCCACGGTCCAAAAGTTATTTTCGTCTTCTTCATTCACAGGCAGCTTTTCTTCTTTCCTGTTGGCTAATCCAATCCCTAATCTTGTGCCCTCTTTCACTTATGCATCAAGAACGCGTCGGAAGATGGAGAACCTGTAAAACACAAAATGTTAACCCTAAATAATACTACACTATTTCAATTTCAGAATAAATAATAAGTGCTACATACAACAACAAGACTGCACCTTTTATCCGAAGCATCGACAGGATTAAAATCCATCTTCTCATTCTTCTCCTCCATAAAGCGACGCAATCCACACACAATCTAATATAACGTTTTCGGTGGGTATCTTTCCTTTGACGGTTTGGCAACTTCTTGAACAAACTTCGTCAGCCAATAATTAACGCTTAAAGCATCCACTTGGATTAAAGGAATTTCCAGCGATTGAACTCTGTGCAGATCATATTCTTAAAAAAGACCACCTGGTTCCAAACTTGCTACTTTCGGAAATCGGGCTTTTGCCCACTCTTCAAAAATACAAGCCGCCCATTTGTTTTTGTATTGCGTCGACTTTGGAACTGCATTAACGACACACTTTTCCTCGTCCTCAAACGTTTTCGGTTGTCGAAAACGATATTCTGTCATCTTCGAAAGCACCGTGCTTGCTCGATACTCACAATGCAACTAGTAGGTAACAACGTGAAATGCAAATACAAATGAAATTCAGTATTATCAGTAGCCAGCATACAGCAAGTAGGTGACAAATTCACATTCCGCTCACCATAAACAATACTTCGATTGAGAAAACTTATTCAAATGATAATTTAAACTAATTTTCTTTTGTTGGAGAAGAAATTTCAAAAACTCGTGCTTCGTGTTTCATCGGGGTTTCCAAACACTCGAAAACAATAAAAGCACGAGGCCTACGGCCTCCTGCTTTCATCTGTTACATTTTACGTTACATTTATTAGTCTAGATCTAAAATTGGTGACATTATAAGTCATTTCGTTCGTCTATTACGTAACCAAACAACTTGTATGCGCCACGTTTTTTATCGCCCCATATATGGCGCTGTTTAATGTGCTTATAACGAGACGTGATGTGTGTTTCGCTAGCGTTGTGAGTGGGAGTTAACTGAAGTGTAATAGCAAAATTGAATCAAGCGAATAAATCGTGAGTACAGCTTTTTCACGTTTTCGACAGCACCTTACCTTAATATTACTTTGGTAGTTGAAAATTGTTGCGATGGTACTTTGAAAACTGACAGGAAGATGGTTAAAATACTGCCAAAAATAATAAGGTATTTCTTGAGAAAGGGTTATTTGAAAGCCAACATAAACAAAGCAGCAAAGCAAGTGACTTGCAGTTAACTAGCCCCCATCACAGGGGGAAGACATTTTTCAACGAGAAAATTATTGTAAAATCTCCTAGTGTAATGTAGTAATGTGCCTTAACATTCAACACGAAAAGGAAGATTAAGAGAAAAAATTCCTATTAAGGCCTGTCTCTGTCTACGAGATTTCCTCTGAAAGCTTCCAAAGTTGATGTTGGTTTCTGTAGTATTAACCAGGAAACAAGCAGTAGAGCGACTCTCTGGTTAGGAAGTTGGTGTACAGTAGGTTACCATTTAGTATTTTTTACAGTTTCCTGATGATATGAATAGAAACAATTACTGTCCGCCTCGCCTTCTGTATGAAAGATGGGAGTCGATCCTCTGGTGCCAAAAAACTGGAGTCTACGTTATTAAGTTTCTACGTTTCTTGGGGGAGTTGGAGGATGATGGGAAGAGAAAGTGTGTTTAAAACACTCGAGGTCAATACAATATTATCATAAAAACTTATTTAAAATATGTACAATTATGAAAGGAGAAATAAGAAAATAAGCGATCAGTACTCTAACAGTAAAGTAAGAATTTCTCGCGTTGCCACTGAAGTCACGTTCAAGAAGAACTGTCATGGCGCCTACCACTGAGGATTTGTCCTACACTGTGCTATGTGCATTATGCTCTTCCTTCTTTCATTTGACCATGTGGATTGAATTAACAAAGGCCACAACGCCGAAAAGATGAACACTGCATTACTTTCCAAATGTATCTTTCCATAGATTATTCACCTGAAGAGATGGCGTGACAAATTGGAAAGCACGAGTCCTCGACACGGTATCTGAACCGCGTAGTCCAGCACAAGAAACACTCCCCGACCTAGAGAACAGACAGTATCAAGGTTTTTCGGGTAGAAATAACGTGTTTCTTGACTGCATAGAAGCGAAAAAAGATGCTTCAATTTCTTGTAGTTCGTTAGCTCTCTCCACGTACAAGACTTCGCGAAATATGAACATTAATTTTGAAAATTATTTGTAATTCAAATGAGTTTTCTGACTTCGAAAGGCGGGTCACATTAATGGACACCGAGTTCTTCGGTCTGATCCGTTTAATTATAAAACTAAGTAGAATGCCTCGCCTTAGACAGATTTTCAATTACAGTAAAGAAGTTTAATAGAGAGCTGCAACTGAATAACGGTGTTGTAATTTCAGAAGTATCAAACGGAACTTAAATGAGCTTGTTTGAAAAGCATTTTTATGGCTACTGCCTCCTTTGAAGGCGAAGCCATAATCTTTAACCGCCTCCCGGTTAGCTCAATGGATAGACCGCTGGACTGTTGTGCGGGAGGTCGAGGGTTCGAGCCCCGGCCGGACCAACACTCAGGGTCTTAAAATAATTGAGAAGAATTTGCTGCCTTTCTATAACATCAAGAAATGGTTAGATATTCTAGTCTTCTCGGATAGGGACGAATAAATGGAGGTCCCGTCTCCTGCAGGGTTGGGGTAGGAGACGTTAATTTCCCACACACGAGATTACTGTGTGATGGATGTCCTCCCCTGAGGTGGGATGGGTGGGATATTGGGCGCACTTAATTTGGAGCCTCGCTCTGTTGTGCGACCCTCACCATACTCTGGTGAAAGTGATTAAATAAATTGTCCTGTTGATTGAGTAATTGTAACAACAGAATACGAACGACCTCTCAGCCCACAACGAAGTCTGCCGAGTTTTACCCGATATTCCTCGCTCTTGGCTTTTGTTTGTTTCGTTTCGTTCAACGCTTGGTATCTACTATGCCTAGTAGATCCAAAGATGTAATTTTTTCAGTATTTGCTGTGACACTAAAATAGATGATGAACATCTCGAAAAAATTTCACAGTTGCGTCTCCGGCACGTAATTGAAAACGAGACATCCTTGGAGCAATACCTAGATAAGCAGTGCACATCGTGGACACTTATATTAAATAAATTAATTATTCGAAGAGAGAACATTTTACCATTTCAATCAGCGACTGATGGCCAAAAGACCCGCTAAAGTTGCGAAGCGAGCAAGGTCTGAAATACCTCTAACAAGATGAATCTATTTGACGAAATGATAGAACTGTGAGGCCGATTTTGGACACTAGTTACCAATTTTTTATTTTAAACTGACTGGTGGCCGATTTGCGAT
This sequence comes from Stylophora pistillata, assembly GCF_964205215.1. Taxonomy (NCBI): domain Eukaryota; kingdom Metazoa; phylum Cnidaria; class Anthozoa; order Scleractinia; family Pocilloporidae; genus Stylophora; species Stylophora pistillata. Next base: position 33,420,814 of record NC_142522.1, read on the forward strand.
TTTGGACACTTGTGACCGATTTCGGCTTTGTACTCTAGAGACCGAGTTTGCATACTAGTGGTCTACAACGCCGAATGCGCTGTTGTGTGAAAGGAAAGTTTCACAAAAATGGAACTGTAATTAACAGAAAAAAAAAATTAAAATTAGAAGAATCCTAGTTTAATTATCATTGGAACCTAAAAGATGGACTGATAGAGAGAGACTGAGGTTTATCTTCCTCTTGTGGAACAGGGTATTCATAAATATGCGGGATGCGGCAGCAGTGACCATATGCAGTCTGAACCGCCTTTTTTTTTTTAGTAAAGTGAGGGAGGGGGGGGAGGGGGGAGAGAAGGGGAAGAGAGAGATAATCGGGTAAACGCGCTGATTAATACTAAAACTTTACATAAAACTGTATACTTTGGGAAAAATGTTCACTTTTTGCTTTGGGTGAAGTGGCATTAGGCGTCTCCCAATGACGTCATCAATGAGCATATACTCACTTTTTACATTAGCTTCCAAAGTTAGTCCAATAACAGCGAAATAACGTCGAGTTACTGCCAACTAAATTCTTCCTAACAAAGGCCTGAAAAGATGGTGGTAAGGGCCATTAAACTGCACTCAAATATTATGTTCTACAAGCCTTGTTAAAAAATGCAAGAGAAGTAGCGAGGTTTACCCTTTATCCAGATGGTAAAGTGTTCATTCGGTATCCTGCCTTCATCCTGCGCCTGATCTATTCCTAGTCGATCAATGAACAGATGTATCTGATCAAACAACCATCTATCATTAGGATAGTTGTTATCCTCTGTTTCAAGACTTTGGAGCTATTTTTTTCAGTTGAATATTCTCACGCTCATAGAAGGTCTACAAAATGTGTTTTGATCAAGTATGGAGCCTAAGCGAAGGAAAACCCACACTCATACTTTTGGTGTCCAACCTCACACGACAGAAGTTATTTTAAATTATGTTAACCCCTCCATGTGTGAGGGATCAACATGACATAGCTTCCAACACATTTTCAGGATTTTGAGGGTAAAAAAATTCTGGTAAGTCAGAAATTCAAAAATGGGACGATTTGCAGTTAAAAAATTGTTACTGTGTTACCAAAAGTGACTAAGATGGGGTACATAATAAGGCAAAGAATAGACCCTAATGGGGTAGCCAGGAAGTTCTGAGGGGCCAGTGGCACATATCCAGCAAAAATTGAACCAAGTACCCCCTACACCACCTTCTTTCCCCTCCCCTCCCCCCGGTTGTCAACCAGAGAAAGTGTGTAGGTTGCTAAGCTGAATCCAAATATAAAATGAATAAGAATTAAATGTTTTGGCTCATGTGCTTTGGTTAATAATGACATCCTCTTAGAATCACCGTTTGAAAAACATTTTTCAGCATCCACACAAAAGGTTGTAATTGTAAGAAAATGAATTCACACAAAACAGGGAACTTAAAAATTGTCTCTTCCTGTGACCCTATGACTTTTTAAATCAATTTGCAACTAATAGGGATTATATTATTGTTCTTCTCAAGTTCACAATCTAGCTAGTTTCTTCAATTTGTAATCAATTTGGATTGTGTCTTAAGTTGTCTTTAATCCTTCATGCCCATAACTCACTATCCATATTCTCCATTCAGTTCCTGACACATTTCCTTTCGTGTTAACAAGGAGCATTCATTTAACAATTAAAGCTTCTTAGGTTGGTGAACATTTCCTTTATTCTCATGATCAATCAATTGTAGTAATACTTCTGATTCAATCATTAATGATTGAATCAGAAGTATTACTGTAAGGAGTGTGAATTAAATGCTGGTTACTCTTGGGGTTGAAAAGGGCATCGCTTATCCCTTTCCTGTGGAGGGAAAAAGCAGGAGAATCAAACTTGGAAAGAGGTAGAGGGATGGAATAGGGGAAGGAGGGAAGTTGCAAGCTCCTTGATTTCAAATTTTGATCCCTGATTTTGATTTGTTAGGTTTTCATTTCCTTTAGGATGGCAGCTTGGTTTCTTGTTTTTTAAGGGAGTTTTGATTCACATCTATACACTACTTACTACTAAGAAAAACATGTAATGAGAAAATATATTTAAAAAGATGAGGGAAGGAAGTTATGCTCACCAGGAACCCAATACACCCAGCTGCATGTGCCAAAAAAAAAAAGACAGCTGAAAGAGGAAGTGAGAAAAATCATAGTACATGGGTTTCGGCCAGTGTTGCATGTATTTGAATGATTGAAATAATCACCTTTTCAGAAGACATTGCATAGGAATATTCTGAAAATTTCAGTGATCCGTAAAATGAAAAATATCCTAAAACTTCCAGAAATTTTTTTTTAAATAAATCCTGTTAGTCTTCCACAAATGTCTGAGGCATTTTACAATGTGCATAACTTCCGTAGAAGGTCACGATTATGGCGATGACGTAATGTAAACAGAAACTGAATAATACCGAACTTGACCTTCGAAGCATGTAATTTGTGCCGAAGCGTTAAATTTAGATCTCATTGTTCATTCTTTAAACGCATGAACACAACGATGTTGCAGATATCCAGAGCATAAACCAAACGTTGAATGCTACAGACGTCCAGTCACAAATAATTCTTTGAAAAATTTATTTTTATATAATATTTCTCTCTCTTATACATTAATGGAAAGAATTCTGTTATTTACACAATCGTTATCAAACCTCGGCAGCTTGCCAAGACATATTCCACCAATTTGTACACATTCAGCAAATCTTTGACAATTTTCGCCTACGACAGATGGGTAAAAAATACCATAAGCGAAGTCAACTGAGTTAATGCTATAAAAACGTTCACAGCTTTGAGAAAATACTTTCCAAAGGGAAAGGCATGCAAACTTACTGAACTCTTACAAAACGGTCAGAATACAAATTAGCGACTTTCAACCCTTAATACTAGAAAAATATAACGCATCAGACAGAGGAGAGCATCTGATCATATGAACTACTATTGCTTTTACTTTAGTAGAAAAGGTCAAACATTCATAGATCGCTATCACAAAAGCCATTACGTAAGATATAAATGAGTTGACTTCATCATAACCAAAACATTTGCGCGAGCATGGCTACAAACGGTCGCCCGTAGTTGCAGAGCAGCAATAAACAAAGGCAAATATGTAGAAACAAGAAAAATGCGAAACTATTGAATGAAAACAGATCTAAAACGCTTCAACGATGGTCTGCGACCAGCCGAATACACCGCCGACTGGTTGGACACGGGGGGACAGATATTGAAAGGAGTCCAATTTTGACCCAAGCGAAGGAGTCGCTCTAGGAATACTAGATAGTCCAGAAAAACTACTACTGAACACATTAACAAGTCCTGATATGTCCATAGGTTCTTGATAAGAGAGTTCCGTTTTTGGCTGTTCATTCCTTTCAGTTTTCAAACGTTTGTTGTCAACCGCGTGGCTGTCACAAGGTTCATTAACATACGCTGAAGATCGCGGCCGTTTCGAACCTGAGACACACTTTAGTTCAGGTTTCATAGCTTTATCACATTCTTTACCGCCTTTTAAGGCATTAGCAGAGTTCACAAGCTCCACGCTTTCCTTCCTGTCGATGCTAAGCATACTATGTTCCATTTCCGAGACTTTACCATTTGATTTTGCCGCGGAACGTACTGTATGTCTCGCATTTCCTGCGTCGGGTCCACCTGGGTTATTGGGCGTCATTTTCGATTTTTCAAAAGGTACAAGCTCGTTCTCAACAGCATCTATGTCCATGTCTATCTCCACTTTGGATCTGTACGTACAATAAGCTGAGTCTGTCGACGTTAACACGTTGTTTAAGACGTGGGAAACTAATAAATTACGTCGTAGTACAGGACCGCCACGCCGACGGCGAGAGTCCGTTATTTTCGACAGAGATACTTGAAGAATCCTTGTTGCTTCGCAATCCATGTTCACAAAGAAGTGTTCAACAGTATGATACAATCGACAAGTCTGTTTGGAATCGAATAGATGAGTTACCTTGCCGGTTAAATTTAAATTTGTCAACGACGAAACTTCCACACGACACAGTCGATTGAAGTTTCGTGAATGAATAGACGTTGAAGAGCGTCACGATTGTGAAATCGAGATCGTTCGGACGAAGTCGACCAATCAGCGTTGATTACGTCATGGGTCGTTAGGTATTAGAATAAACGTGTCGCAAAGTAGCAACCAATCAGAACGCGTCAAACAGAAGCCTGACGTTCATCGATGCTATATTTAGTGATATTTTGTTCCGTTGCTAAGGGTGAGGCACCTTTTGGCGGGAGATGGCATTCGATGAATATTGATGTATTCGACCGGAAATTACTGTAAAACGGAAAACGTGAAATGAAAGACGTCAGCGATTTTAGCGTTTGCTAGCAACAAGGGACTTAAACTTTTATTTAAGCTTTCTTCATGAAATGGCCCAGCTCAACCTGGTGTATTCTACAGGGAATGGTTATCAATATTTAGAAACGACTCTCCGATCAAAAACAGTGGATTGCATCAAACTTATGAATCATTGAGGTGACATTAGATCCTTTCGTGTCAGCTGTACGTGTTTTGCCTACCACACGATAAATTGAACCAGGTGCTAATCAGCATTGATCAACCGAATTATTTTCCCCGCATCGATGACTTCACCATCGGCCGGCCAATCCACATTACGAATATGATCTATTTAGAGCCAGTCAAGGCAGTAAAGTTACTGACTGATACTTGAAATAGGAAATTCGCAGTGAACATCCAATATCGAAATCAAGGACGGAAGGTGTAAATGACCAAAGCAAAACAGAACAAAGTCACAACAAAAAAACAAAAAAAAACAAAAAAAAGTGTACAGACAGGCAAGTGAGGAGGCACGTCAACTATATGTTTGCGAGTGTCATTGGATCCATATTCCCGAAAACAATTTGGACGAAACAGAAGTTGCGTTGAAATTAAAAAAAAAAAATGAAATAAAAAAACAAACAAACAAACATACAAAAAGCAGAACTTCGGCCTACTTCGTCAGGTACCCGAGAGCTATCGAAGGAAAGATAACATTCTAACCGTTAATTATGATCTGGTTATAAGACTAGTAAAGAATAATTGAATTTGTTGGTTTAGAATATTGTAGTAGTAGATTAAACTCTGACGTCACAAATGATTGCGTGGCCTTCGTGCGATTCTGGTCCTGGCAGGTCACAGCCATCGTATTCACTAATGTTACCTGCGATTATACTCCCCCTTTTATAAATATTGTATGTTTTTGTTTTGTCGTTTATTTTGAAGTGTTGTGGCTTGTATCGTTTACTTGCGCAAGTCTTACGTGACCTCCTTTGCGTGACTGACGGGTTTCGAGTTTAACTATAAGAGAGTAGATATTTTCCTGTAATTCGGCCGTGGTCGGTTCCATAAAAACAATTACTCGTTTTGATTTGATTGTAGGTGTGATAGTCTCCAAAGGTGCTCTTGAAGAACTCCGGGAACTGATACATCAAGGATTTCTCCCTGAAGTCTCCTCTGTCGTTCCATTCTCTCACAGCGGAGGGGGAAATGTTCTTTCGATTTCCCTTTCTTTATTTTTAGCAGTTTCAACCAGAGTTTCCAGAGGTCCCTGGTTTTTACCCTTTCTTTTTTTTTAAAAAACTGAGTTGCGAATGTGAATTGGTCTCCGTTAAGAGATTCTAAAGCCAACGTTTCGATCGTCAACCCTTCGACAGAGCGATTGGAGTCATTCCAATGGGACCGTAACCGTCCGAACACGAGAAGGATGTGCCCGAAATGGGAAGGAACCATCCGAAGACGTTCGTAAGTATACGAAATCGGAAGTAACCGTCTGAAATTAACGTGTCCGAAAATGGCGCACCCGTCCTAGAACGGATCAAGTTGTATGAAATCGGAATGAACTGTCTGAAAATGGGCGAAAAAGTGCTTTACACGATGGAACCGTACTAAAACGGACGCAAATTCAAATTCGAATGTATTCGAATGAATGGATTTCAGGAAGAGAGATTTAATTATTTCTATATTATTCCCCACCTATAAATATCCTATATTAAAATACAATTAAACTAAAATGTGCTATAAACAACACAGAAGCTGTGCATACTGAGGTTGATTTACAGCACTGTTTGCAGTCAACTGATAGCAAATCGAGATATCACAAAAGTAAGGACTCTGACAACTCTGGTAGGCGCAATGAATTCAACACTGTCATGATGTAGAAATCCTTCGATTCCAAAAACCAACCGCATACAGGGAAAAAGCGATTTTCACAGTTTTACTTTTTATCTTTAAAAGCCCAAAATGATGTTGGCTTATTGTTGACTTCCCGATAGCGAGTCACAAACGAAGTGAAGCTTGACACACAGTTGCCTATAAAGTGATTTGACATAGTAAGGATTGCCAAGTCCAGGATCGGATCATTAACTTCATCTGAAGGGTCCCTCCTATGTACAGACACCTAAAAAAAAAATAATAACAACAACAACATATTCCAAATTTTCTATCACGAAAAGCCCTGTCTAAAGCTGACATTTCAATATACAGCTAAGACCCTGGAAGAACTCAGAGAGAAACAGTTTTATATAACAACGGCAAGGATGAACAAGCAGGTTTAGGAGTTCGATAAGCGGTAAAGGTACCACAGACAAAATAAAAAAATTCTTAGAACTTTCCCACTCCCTTCATTAGGTAAAAAAATTGGTGTCCTGTAGAAGTGATATTAGATGAGGCGTGCCCATACAAGACTTTGTGTAACCTTTCGAAGGTTTCTTCTAATGTCTATCACTACTCCTTTCCCCTTGAATCGATTTTTAGCTCCCCCCCCCCATACTACAACATGCCGTCATTAATGTTAGCTTTGCATCTGATTGGTTGAGAGGATCCCCTCCCCTCGGGCGCGACTTTAGAAGCCCGATCATAAAAATCCATAACCCCCCCCCCCAAAAAAAATAATGCGAACTAAAGAGGAAGCCTTCTCTGCTAAGCCACTACTTCTGTCCCTGATTCAATGTTTTTCGTTCCGATTATGTTTGAGAATGTTCAAATTGTTACCTTTAAAGATTTCAGCGCCTTTGTGAGTTCTTTAATCATTGGATCATTGTCCGTTGCTACAAACACTCTTGTGGCCTTGGCTTTCTTTACAATCTTTTTGGTCTTTTTGAGGATTTCACTCTTCGGTGGTAAGCACATTTGATGGGTGAGCTTCTCTTTGGAGCCAGGTTGAACACATTGAGGCGAGGCAAAGAAAGAGGAAGTACTTTCATCCTTCACATGTTCGCAAGCTCTCTTCTGAATAGAAATATGATTTTGTGGCATATAAGAACTATTTCAAACAAACCAAAAATATAGTGGTGTTGTTCTAAGGTGCAGAACGGAAACCAAAACCCAGTTATATTTTAGTGCCATGGGGGGGGGGGGGGGTTGGGGGCGGAGGAGTTTTGGGGGGTATTATATGGTTTTCAGTGGGAACAGAGGGGAGGTCAGTCGTCGCTGGCAGAGTATCAAGAAGGGGCTATGGAAAATTGACTGCTAAAGAGGGGGGATCATTGGGAGACCGAAGAGCCTAAGAAGGGATCACGTAAATTTTTTTGTAACAAAAAAATCTTCCCAACCAATCTCCCCGCCCCCATATCCGCTCCCTTAATGGGTCATTACAATATAACAAGGGGATGGGTAGGTGCGTAATTACTCAGATAAGATACTAACTATGGAACACTAGCAAAATTGCTTATCAAGGCCAATAAAGAGCATAAAGGAGTCTAATTTTTAAATTGAACTGTTCACACTCACAAAGTCAATTCCATTGCGTAGATGAATACCCACAAAAGGTTCATTATTCATGACAGTTGAAATAAACCTCTTGGCTTTATTTTCAACTTTAGCCGACCACTGGACAAACTTTTGTAACCATCTGTTTTGTGAATGTACAGGGAAAGCTCCTGGTGCTCCCATCAGTGCTATAACTGGAAACTCTGACTCTGGAAATCTGAAAAACGATATAAAACAATGAATCAACTAGTAAAACGCAAAAAAAAAAATAAATAAATAAAATAACTGATTGGCTCTTGAGATTTGAAGACTTTTAAGTTAGCTGTAAAGAAAGGACCTTGCTGCAAACATGATAGAAAACATATGGAGAGCAGATGGGTTGGACAGGACAGGACAGGACAGGACAGGAAAATAATGGGCACACCATGCGTCATACTTCCTGCCAATTATAATCATGACCCATTCATAACTCAACTGAAGAATCCATGTTCAATCCAGTATAGGAAGTGTTCCAGAATCAGTCTGCTTTACCAAGCTTTGCAATTGTCTAGAAAACTTTCCCTATCCTCTCAACCTATCAGAGTAATATTAAGAGGAATGATTGCTTGGTAACCAGGGTTTTCCAACAGTTTTGGCAGTTTGCCTGTTTCTAATTTGCTTTCTCATAGGCTGATGATAATGTTACGATATCATTCTTATTGGCTGTTGTCCTTCCTTCGGTCTTTCAAAACTCAGTTGAAACCTGCTTTATTGTGTGACAAAACACCAAATGATGAAATGTAAATGTGACAGCTCAACTTGCACACTGTTTTCCAGTCAACAAGACCACTCCCTAAAATTTTAGTCCTAAAAGAAGTTCAAGCCATTTGACCTTCCTATGTGTGTATTGGATAAATATTTTTCATGATTGAAGCTGTACCCTTTGCCCATTCATAATGAGGAAAATATATTTGCAACAGATTTTGTCCTATTTTTTTAAAATTGTTTTGGAAATTTTACAAAATGTGGTTAAAAAAATTATCATGATGGTATAAGCCAAAACCAGAAAAAAAACAAACAAGGGACAAAAAATTCAGTTTCAACTTGCAACGACACATTTTGGTGAGATAAACATACCTTGTGTTCCACCCTACCCTAGCCCACTCTTGTTCTGTGTCCCACAGCAAGCCAGAATGTTCCTGATAATCATCAAAGTCAATATGAAAGTGATCCCAGAAAGGTCCAAAAGGATTTCCCTGCTTCATATCACACTTTTGACCATCTTGAAATGAGTAACAGAAACCTGATACAGAATCATCATCACCATTATTTTTCTCATTGTCGGTACATGAACACTGTTTTCTTTTTACACAGCACAAGATGACTGCTGCTACATGCAATGTCTTTAAAAGCCTGGCACTTAACCCTTACCCTTGACTAAGCTCATCTATCATTTTTTTTTTTTGTTTGGATATATCATTGATTCAGGCTGTTACTGTTTTCAGCGGTTGCAGTGGCCAGTAGAAAAAAATACTGCTGCCTGTGGAACCTGTGTTTAGTAGTCATGAGGCAAGTTGTAACAGTTATATTACTTTTATTGCTTTAATTTGTAATAATTTGCCACTTCTCCTTTTAAGCTTCTAAATGTCAAGGGAACCTCCAAAAATGATTCTCGACCATATTATTCACTTCACAGACAAGTTTTGTGGTAAGCCCCACTTTTCCTTCACCTTTTTTCCTTGCAACCATTTTATGATTTTAGGTTGCCAAATGGTGACTTTAGAAAAATTGGGAGCTCAGAACCCTCTACATTTATATTCCTCATAATTTCCACTAAATGCCTTGTTTGTGTAAACCACTTAACTTTGTTAAAAAAATCATCATCATTTATAATCAAATACCAACCTATTCTTTTTCCAGGTGGCCATATTGTTGGAGCGATGTCTTTCATGAAATTTTCCATTGTTATAACACTGTGGTAAGATTCAAGTGGCTTAACAAGAAACCAGTCATCAAATGGTACCCGATCCTGTAGAGAAAAGGGAAGGGAATACTATTTGAATAGAATGATGTACAGGATAAAAAGGAGAATTTTTTTGTGTTTTAATGATTCAGTCTTTTATTCATCTAGTAGAAAAGGAACAGAGATATGTTTAAATGTATCTGCAACATGCATCCACCATAATAAGTAATTGGTACAACTTTGATCATTTTTGGAAGGTGTCAGCTCATTTTCAAAAAGACAGGTAAGAGGGAGAGAAAATCTCAAGCACTCAACAATGTTGTTGTGATTTTTTAAGTTCTGGCACTCCACAAATTTTCCCCAAAATTTCCTGTAAATTGTCCCCACTCATCACTTTTCACTCACCCTTAAAATTACTCAGTCATCAGGGGTTCTTTATGGAATTGACAAGAGAAGGAAACTAATAGATTGTTCATTTTGTACGGAGGTGAGATATTATATGCTTATGATTTAACTAACCAAGTAAATAAAAGAAATAAACTCACAGAGTCACCTCTTTTATAACTTGGATAAACTATCCATGGAGGTAACACAAGGGTGCGATTCAACCCTTTTGCAAAAGCTAATGATCCTAAAAACTGGTCAGCTTGATTTCCAAACCGGCCTGAAAAGGAGAAAACATAAAGAAAAGCATCATTTGATTCATTTTCTTAACCACAGTTTATATCTGACTTGTGTGACTTATGTGTATGCATTTTGTGTTTATGCCCAACAGATGAGGCTCAGTCTTTTTCAGAGAATCAGTTATGTTTTTATTTCCAAAAAGCTTAACCTATCTGGTACACCCTTACATCAGTACACATATTCCCCACACTGTTCTGAGCTTCTTTAGTTGGTGATCATTTCCCTTATTCTTTTGTGATTCAGGGATGATACGTTGTTAGAAGAAATTAGATGCAAGTCACTCTTTGTTAGTGTTCAAAGGGTCAATGTATGGCTTAACGTTATTCGGAACATTAATTTAACTAACCTATTAAAAAAAGAGCTACTGACTCAGAGCAACAAATATCAACATTTTTTGGTGCCAAATAAAGAAGAGCCTCACCTTGATTTGCTTAATAAAAGCCTCACAACAGAGAAAAAAATATATATATGTATACCTTCATTTCTTCAAGATAGTAATAAAGAATTTATGGCTGTATAAGATTGTATATGATAATTTATGAAATAACTCAGGAACTGCAAGCACTCTGATTGGTCTAAAAACCTACAATTTATTACACTGGTAAAGCCACAGTAAATTTGAAACCTTTTAAGTTTGTTTTAAACAAGCAATAGACCACACTTTCCATCCAATTACTGACATAATAACCCACTTGAGTGTAAGGAGAACATGAAAAAAGTTCAGTAAATCACTCGCCTCTGGCTCTTGATTTAAAAACTTCTCTCGTGTTCTTTCAATATCCAGCATAGGTTATTATAATAATAATAATTATAATAACATATTTATATAGCACTCATATCCTGAGCTCGTGGTGCTTTACAATACTGTGCGGGGGACTTTACCAGTCTACCAGTGGCAGCTAGTTTACAATCAACAAGGGTGAAATATAGATAGATAGATAGAAACTTTATTAATGTGTCAAAGAACCTTCTAGTTTGGAAGATATCCCATACTAATGTGGGGACACAAATAAAATGGATAAAAATTTTTTACAAAGAATATTACCTACTTAAGAATAAAATTAAGTCATATCATGTATGAAAAAAAAATATGAAATGAATTAGGAAGTACATAGAGCACAGCCCCTGCAGCAATCATCTAATAGGGAGCTGAGGTCATGCTTACGTATGCGGTTTTTGAAACTAGCTAATGTTGTGGCTGATCTGTCATAAGTTGTCAGTTTACTCCATAGTTTAGGTCCTATATAGCGTAGTGAATGTTTGCAGTAAGTTATTGTGTTGTATCTAGGAATAGAAAAGTCGGCCTGTCTTAAATTATAGGAAATGTTGTGTTTCTGAAATATATTACAAATATTCAAAGGGCTAAGGTTGTGTTTAACTCTGTACATTAAAATGCAATTATATCCTGTAAGCGTCTGTTTAGTAGCGAAGGTAAATTAGTTTTATGCAGCAAACGTTCATAGGTGGAGTGTTTATCTTTGAATACAGCCCTTAGGCCTCTTTATTGAATTCTTTACAGATGCCCCCTCCCCTCAATTCCCAGTAACCAGGCCAGACTACATCACAGTAATCTCATGATGTGCATTCTTTAATGTCCCCTGCCTAATCAAATTATCTAATTAAAGATGCAGGAGACAGGACCTACAGTTTATTTGCCCTTGTCTGAGAAGACTAGAATGTCTGTCCATTTCTTGATATTATAAAAAGGTAGCACATTCTCCTCAGATATTTTAAGACCATGAGTGTTGGTCTGGCCGGGGCTCAAACCCTCGACCTCCCACACAACAGTCCAGCACTCTAACCAATTGAGCTAACTGGTAGGCGGTCCGAAAGTATGGCCTATTACCTAACTTTATATTATCCTAGTAAACCATTAGAAAGTGCAGCCTATTACTTAACAAATATAGTCACAGTGAAATATTCCTGCCAATGAAAGAGTTGTTATGAGTTTTATGGAAATTGATTGCCTCTGACTGTTTTTATTTCTGAAAAAGATGTTTCGGCTAATGCTTAAGCCTTCATCAGTGATATGAAAAACAAAGATCGTTATCATACGCTATTTAAAGTTAAAAACGTGACGCAAAGCTTGCGTGCGAGCATCAAATTCATAGTTACGCACGCAAGCTTCGCCTCACGTTTTTAACTTCAAATAGCATATGATAACGATGTTCGTTTTTCATATCACTGATGAAGGCTTAAGCATTAGCTGAAACATCTTTTTCAGAAATAACAACAGTCAGAGGCAATCATTTTCCATAAAACTCTTGACATCTCCTGACTACACT